>NW_023624630.1:0-3685 GCF_014905685.2 Nematolebias whitei
CACCGACATCTGTGATGTTGTCATTCGCGCCCTCAGATGTAATAGTGATTACATCACTGCATAGTGCTCCAGGTTGGTTTCCCGTGTCAGTGTGTTTCAAAGTTTCTAACAACCTGCGTAGTTTCTCTGTCTCTTCCGAGCTCAGAGGTGTAGGGCCTTGTTTCTGGAACCTTTGTGATTTTTTCGCCTCGGTTCGTTTCGTCCGAGGTGGCGGACGGTTAGGTACGTCTTTTGGGGGTTCCTTTTCGGACTTCCCCTGATAATACGGGTCCTCTTGGATCCCATATCTTTGCGTCCTACGCACACCCCATTTATGATAATCACGTTCATCCTCTGAAAGAGGAGCTTTTTTGTCCCAGCGTGTACCTTCATGACGCGGTTTGTTAGTTTGAAAAGACTGCTTTTTCTTGCCTTTTTTAGGAGGAGGCGGCGATACACGCCGTCCTTCCAATTCTAGCGATTGGGTTTTAACCTTTACACCAGGAAACACCTCTATGGGCGTCTTAGCATGAGAACATGCCTCAAACACATTCACAGCACACCGTTTAATCTCATTGATGGATTTTTCTCTGAAATTTGCCATCATTTGTACTGACAATTTAATGTCAGTGTGGAGATTTTTGCTGAAAACAAATTTAAAACATTCTTCTTCCTCCATTCCGGTTTCATTTCTGTAACCAAAATAAGCTTGGAAGATTCTTTTGTAATAAACCTTTGGATGTTCATGCTTCCCTTGCGTGACCTTGTCAGAAGCTGGGAAACCAGCAGGTCCCGTGCAGGGGTCGTACTCCCTGATCAAAGCTTCACACAGAAGGTTGTAATCCCTTTTCATGGCATCAAGTTTACGCTCGATCAAGGTGAACACCTCTCTGTCCGAAGTGAGCCTTATCAGACTGATTTTATCCTCAACCGTAGCATTAGGATAACCACTCAGTCTGAAATCAAGGTCTTTGAGATACGCTTTTGTTCCAGTTGAACCCATTGGACCAGGTACAAAGCGTTGAACATGTTTTGAGAGTTTTTGCAAATCATCTATTGAAAGAGGAAGTTTCAACGGTCTCTCTTGCCTGTTTGGTAGTGGAAACCTGTTCAGGTCTGTCCCTACTACTTCAGGTAAGGGTGGAGGTGTTTGTGATGTAAGGAGATTTGGGTCTGAAGCCCAGTGTGTCCCCACATTCTGTCCATGCCTCTCACCATATTTCCGTTCTGCATGGCAAAGTTGTGTTTTAAGCACGTCTATCTCAGTTTTGCAGCGGGACACTTGTGACATTGTCTCGTCGTGATCCCGTCTTAATGCAAAGTATGCTGTGGAAAACAGTTCTTTAACATCCCTGGCTTCAGTGAGTGATGCATTCAGTGACTGTACTTGGCTGTTCAGTGAGTCAATTTCTGCACGTGCGTCTTGCTGTGACTGAATCATCTGTTCAAGATGTTTCTTAGTGAGGACCTCGTGTTCACTTTTAAATTGAAGGAAGCGTTCTTCAATTTCCTGAACCACCTCTTTTTCACTGTTTAACCTTATCTCAAGGTCGTCAGCTTTGTTTACCACTGCATAGAATGATGCTTTCAATAAAAGCACCAATTTAGCCAGCTTTTCATAGCTTGACTTTGTTTTGTCTGTAGAGGTCACACTCTCTGCAACCTCCTTCAGCTTGTCCAATAACTCTTTTGAGTTCATGCTGTCCACCTGTTCACCATATGGATGTAAGGAGTCTGTGAGCAGCGTCAACGCTCCCTCTAACCAGTCCTTCATCTCACAAGGATCAAAATCCTTTTCTGTCACACCTGCAATGGTTATTCACTGTTCAGCACTTATCTGGTTAAACAGTTGCCAACTTCAGATTATTTTAACAGGTAAATATTTGTATTCAAGTGTCATGTGAGTTTCACACATTTTTAGCTCTGGGTTCACTCAACAGTACTGTGTAAGCCACTTCTTCAAATGGATGGGCACCTATTCGTAGGTTTTACCCCAATTCATGAATATGTAAGTTAATGCCTCTCTGGCAGTGTTACTTAATGTGCTTAAATCAAACAGATACTAGATTACCAAGCTTCTCAGTGTTATTTACTCTAAAGCACTTAAAATTAAACAAACCTGCAATTTTTCTAAAAGTTTCACAGCAACTTTAGTTTTTTAAACGCTTTTTAAGCAGTTTCATTTACCAGAATTTTGCTATTTAACAGTTACTCATAAACCAGGTCGTGTTAACAAAAAGGAAAAGAAAAACAAATGAGGAATTATCAGTCTCCCCTTCAAGAAAACTGTTATACTCCTCTTTCAACAGCAGGTGGTGGTGTAAGCTTATTTATACCAGCAGGAGTCTATGACAACTTCCTGTGGATCGTTCTGTTGACATCCGGTTGTTAGCCGCTTAGCTTAAAATTAGCATCAGCGAAACTTGGTCAAATCAACATTTCTGAACGGATTTAAAGCTAAAACGTGGCGTTGTTTCAACAAGCACGACTTTTTTGCATGAAACATGAGTTTTGTGGGACATGTGGCAGCTCCATTTAGCGATTTTAAACACAGTGGAGGCTTCGGTTGAACCGAGACTCATTTCCGGGGTCACGTGACTGAATCAACCAATCATCAGAGACAACAGCGGGGTGGGTTTTACGACCTGACATCAGAGGAAGTGACGACAGACACGTCACTCGTCTCTCAGCGAATCAGAGCGTTTCAAACAGCGGCTTTCGACCAATCGCTGCTCGTTATTTCAGCTATCTTTGTTAGCATTAGCCTGAAAAAGTCAGGTCAACTTTGGTCATTAAAACTGTCAAAATGCACAATTTTCTGTTAAAAATGTGACAAATAAACTCTCAAAAGCTTACTGAGATGGCGCTCAGTTTTTAAAAACGTCTCTCCAACCATTTAAAACAACTCGTTCGAACTTATCAGAACCGAGCGACAAACCGGGTCTGAGCAGAACCCCCTGTCCGTTTAAACAGAATCCACGTTTCTCACATCTTATTAGCTCTGTCACATTACAGACGTACATTTCAGCTTTAAAATGAAACACATTGAAGTTATTTCAGCTCTCAAAACACCACAACTGTGAACTTTCTCTGAACACCACAGCTGCAAAACGCTGCGTTTCACACAGCAATCTGCACTCTTAAGCTAATTTCAGTTAAGATCAGATATGCCAACATGATAAATTCAAATGTTACACGAATAACAGTCCATTTTATGAACCCGTTACGGGCCACCAGAAATGTAGTGAGATAGGTCGGTTAGCTTCGTTAGCTTCGGAGCTCCACTACATGTTATAATATCTGGACTAGTTCAAGTACCTGATATTATACTTAATTTAAACGGGTCCTCTCTTTTTCGAGCTACTTGACAGATATGTGACAGAGATCAGTGACGTGAGACGTTAATTTTCTTTGACCCATCAAAATGAATGCGGTCATTTATTAACAGAATCAAAGTTTAACATCAAACATTTACATTAATTTGGCAAATTGATTACAATAACACATAGCTAAATTAGCTAGCTTTACAATTAGAAACCATACGGCCATGATTTCCACTTGCAGCTTTTAAACCAACAGACATTTCTGAAAATATCTGAATGATTACTGGCAGATAGAAGAGTTTTAAAGATGGGAAAATGAAGTTTAAATGGAGAGGGAAAGATGAGGGAATTTGTCTGTTATAACCAGAACAACACGCTCCTTT
>NW_023624631.1:0-3683 GCF_014905685.2 Nematolebias whitei
AATGACTCCATTCATTTGATGGGTCAAAGGTAATAACGTCTCTCGTTACATTTCTGTTAAATTCAATGCACGGCATTACAGTCAGAAAAATGAAGAACTCGTGAAAAGTATGCATACATATAGACCACATATATTTGTCATACAACAAGTGACACGTACCCACGTGACTCACTACATTATTAGTGTATTGTATATATATATATATATATATGTATGTTTATATTTTTTCTCTTTAACTTACTCCTTGATTGTTGTTGTTGTTGTTAAGCACTTTGATAACAGGTTCTGTTTTAAATGTGCTCTATAAATAAAGTTGACTTGACTTGACTGTTACTTAGACATACTTATGAATAAATTGGATTGTGGTCGGAAACATCTGCCACTCCTATCACACATTCCTTTACTCTGTGTTTATCATCTACCTTTATTAAAAAAATAATCTATCCTTGAATGTACTCTATGAGCAGCCAAGTAATGTGTGAAGTCTTTTCCTAATGGATGCAAACTTCTCCAGACATCTGTCATTCCATCTCTTCTTATGAGATATTTCTAAATCTTCTTCAGTGCATGTTAGCTTTGTTGTGACTCGTTGTATCCAAACTATGGTTCAAAACTACATTTAAATCACTTCTACAAATTAGAATTCCTTCTGTTTCTACCGCTATTATATAAAAAAGATTCTTGAAAAAGTATTTGTTGCTCTCCGGGGGTGCGTAAACATTTACTAGAATAATTAATTCATTTTCTATTCTTCCTTTTAATATTATGTATCTTCCTTCTTTATCTTTGAATTCCTTTTCATGATCAAACTGTATTGAATTTGATATCAATATTGCAACTCCTCTTCTGCGCCCCCATTTATATGAACTGTGGTATAGATTCCTGTAGCCATACTTTTTAATTTTTCATGTTCTGATTTGGATAAATGAGTCTCTTGTAGAAATATCATTTGTGCTTTTTCCTTTTTTAATTTTGCCATTACCCTTTCTTTTTTAATCAAGGTATTCAAACCATTCACATTCAGCGACATAATCTTAATATTATCAGTCATAAGTAAGATTTACCATTCCCTGAAAACATGTTCCCAAACAATACCAAACAAAACACAACAAACCTAAACTTTTAGTAACAAAACATAAACCAAAAAACTGGCGGACTTCCAAACAGGGAGTGTCCATCTTCCCCCAGTCCCTGTTGGTGGGTGGAGGGGAAATCCTCATCTCTACTGAAGGCCCCTCCCTAGGTCTAGTACTACTCCCATCTTGTGGGGTACTACTCCGTCTAGGCGTGTCCATCTTAAGTATGTCGACCTCTCTCAGTCGGTTTTTAATATAATATTACTAACTACAGAAGCCTGAGTGATTTCAGATATTTTCTCTGCAAGTCTGTTCTTCTGTCACTTTTTATCCATTATATGAAAATGGTGAGCGGTTCGCAGCAGAGTGTGAAGCGGCTGGGATGAGAATCAGCACCTCCAAATCTGAGGCCATGGTCCTCAACCGGAAAAGGGTGGATTGCTCTCTTCAGGTCGAGGGTGAGGTTCTGCCTCAAGTGGAGGAGTTCAAGTATCTCGGGATTTTGTTTATGAGTGAGGGAAGAATGGAGCGTGAGATTGACAGACGGATTGGTGCAGCATCTGCAGTATTGCAGACTCTGTATAGGTACGTTGTGGTGAAGAGAGAGCTGAGTTGTAAGGCAAAGCTCTCTGTTTACCGGTTCGTCTACGTTCCTACCCTCACCTATGGTCATGAGCTCTGGGTAGTGACTGAAAGAATGAGATTACAGATACAGGCGGTTTAAATGAGTTTTCTCTGCAGGGTAGCTGGACTCTCCCTATTAAAAGGGAGTTTTTCCTTTCCACTGTTGCCACTGTGCTTGCTCAGGATGGGAAACTGCAACGAAGCCAAGATTCAACTTGTCTGCTGGCCTCCTTAGATAGAGAACTTTACTAATTGGCTTTTATGTATGTGAATGTATCTGTAAAGTGCCCTGAGACAGCTTTGTTGTGATTTGGCGCTTTATAAATAAACTGAATAGAAATTGAATTGAAATTGGGTCTCCCTACTCAAGCTGCTACCCCCGCGACCCGACTTCGGAATAAGCGGAAGATAATGAATGGATGAATGGATGCTTTCATACAATGTTTAATAACTAGTCTTTGTTGAATCTTCTGATATCCATACCTCTTTTCCTGCAGTGTCACCATCTTTCTCAAACTCAACATTTTTACGATTTCCACTGGAAGATTTGAAGTTTTTCTCTCACTCAGTGTGCTGTGTCTCGTTCCCGTTCCTTCACTCGCTGCCCCCCTGCGGCTCCTCACTGTCTCTCCTCCTCCACTGGTGCGGTGTCTCCTCCTGGCATGTCTACACTGTAGCCCCTTTCCTTCATGTCAGATGCTGCTTTCCTGGCACTTTCATATGTCTTTGTCCCGTTATTCCAGTGTATCTGTATTTTATCGAGCGGTGTCTGGAAACGTATTCCATTCTCTCCTGATGCATGCTCAATAATCCAGGTAGAAAAATCTAAAAAAGTTAAATCTGGTACTCTGGACATTCAAAAAAACAAAACAAAGCAAAACAACAAAAAAATGTAGAAACGTTTCGTCTCTCGTCCAAGACGAATGAAACTGATGACGAATGAAACGGAGACTGATGAAACAATGGTCTCTTTTGATGTTACATCACTCTTTACGTGCATTCCTGTTGATGATACAGTAGAGGTGGTCAGTTTAAAATTAAAATCAGACACCACTCTGAGCAGCAGGACCACGCTTTCCACAGAACAACTGTGTCAACTCTTGAAACTGTGCCTGCAGTCAACCTACTTCACATATGGGGAGCAATATTATAGGCAGAAACATGGGTGTGCTATGGGGTCTCCAGTTTCTCCTATTGTTGCCAACCTGTACATGGAGGAGGTAGAAAAGAGAGCCTTGACGTCCTTTTCAGGGACACCACCAAGTCATTGGTTCAGGTATGTTGACGACACCTGGGTTAAAATTAAATCTCAGGAAGTCCAACATTTTACTGACCACATCAACTCTGGATAAATACATCAAGTTCACACGAGAAGATGAACAAAATGGCAAGTTGGCTTTCTTGGACTGTGAGGTCTCAGTCTCTGATAGAGGACATTTGCAAACTGAGGTGTACCGCAAACCCACCCACACAGACCAGTATTTGCAGTTTGACTCCCATCACCCTTTGGAGCACAAGTTAGGAATCATCAGGACTCTGTATCAGAGCAGACAGCATCCCCACTAGCTCAGGAGCCAGGCAGAAGGAGAAATCCCACACAAGACAGGCTCTAGAGCAATGTGGATATCCTAACTGGGCCTTCCTGAAAGCAGAGAAGAAACCCAAACAGGACTCCAGTCAGCCAACAGGTGAAAAGGAGGAACCCAGGCCCAGACCAGTGGTCATTCCATATGTTGAGGGAGTATCAGAGAAACTGAGATGTTTATTTTCTAAACATAACGTCCCAGTGGCTTTTAAACCCCAAAATACATTACGGCAAAGACTGGTTCATCCCAAAGATCCAGTCCCCCGGCACAAACAGAGTAATGTTGTGTATGCTGTTCAGTGTCAGGAGGGCTGTGATCAGTCTTACATCGGGGAAACAAAACAGCCACTGACCAAAAGGATGGACCAGCACAGAAGATCAACATCATCAGGCCAGGA
>NW_023624632.1:0-3683 GCF_014905685.2 Nematolebias whitei
TAGTGTTCTGAAAACAACATAGGCTACGTAGATAACATGGAGTGCATAGGGGTTTGTGATAAGTGTTTGTGTGTGTGTGATATACTTTAAACTTGGGCAAAGCAAATACAAAAATAAGATAAAAAAAAGCAGGGACCAGCACAAACACAAACACTTATCACAAACCCCTATGCACACACACAAATATACACACGCACTACGCCCCAAACTGACCAGCGATTACGGGTTTAGCCGTATGTCGTCACTCAACTGCTGGAGCCAGGTAGTGTTCTGAAAACAACATAGGCTACGTAGATAACATGGAGTGCATTTTGGGGGAAACCTGGTTGGATGAGGAGAGATGGCATCCATCCCACTTTGAAAGGTGCCGCTCTTCTTTCTAGAAATTTGGCCGATTTTGTTAGTCATCCAAATGACTGACAACCCAGAGTCCAGTCCAAGAAGCAGCGTTGTAGTCTTACAAACCTCTCTGCTGCCTTTTCTCGATTACCCACCCAAACCCACCTTGAAACAGTCCCAGTTCTCCCATGCCCCAAATTAAATAAACCAAAAATTAGCTCTAAAAATGTAAATGATAAAAATCATATTAAAATAAACAGTTACTTTACCAGAACAAAAGATGTTTGTTTTTCTGAATTTTCAGATATTTTTTCTAACTTGTTTTTGAATACTGATAAAGTCATAATAAAGGGGGTTTCAATATTTATATATATAGTCAAAGACCACGAGGAGGAAAATGTGTCTGGAGGCAGACGGAGAAGAGGAAAGTCAAAAATGTAGGACTGAGGGCGGCAACTCTAAACATAGGGTACAATGATGGGTAGAGAGTTGGCTGACATGATGCAGAGAAGGAATTAGATGTTTTATGTGTCCAAGAGACCAAGTGGAAGGGCAGCAAGGCTTGCAGAATTAGACCAGGGTTTAAAGTGGTTTACCATGGTGTGGATAGAAAGAGAAATGGAGTAGGGGTGGTCTTGAAAAATGAGTTACCAAAGAATGTAGTAGAGCCAAAGAGTGTCAGATAGGGTGATGTGCCTGAAGGTAAAAGTAAAAAGTCTGATGCTAAATGTTGTCAGTGGTCATGCTCCATAGGTTGGAAGTGTTGTAGAGGAGAAACATGACTTTTGGAAGGGTCTGTATGAAGTGAAAGAAAGTATTCGCAGGGAGGAGAGAGAGGTGATCAGAGCAGACCTGAATGGACATGAAGGTGAAGGAAACAGAAGGATGAGGAAGTGACGGGTAGGTTTGTCAAGGAAAGAAACCTGGAAGGACAGTTGGTGGAAGATATTGCCAAGAGAATGGAAATTGCTGTAGTCAACACTTACTTCCAAAAGACAGAGGAAAATAGAGTGAACCATAAGAGTGGAAGAAGGAGTATGCAGGTAGGCTTCTGTGAAGGAGAGGAAACTTGAGGGAAATTGGGGACTCGAAGGTTGTGGCTGTGGAGAGCATGGCCAGACAGCATCAGATTGTCGTGTGTAGAATGACTGTTATTGTGAAGAAGAGAAAAAAAGCTAAATCAGAGAAGAAGACCTAATGGTGGAGGCTGAGGAAGGAAGAATGTCGTGAGGAGTTCAGAGAGGAGCTGTTAAAAGCTCTGGGTGGTAAGAAAGAGATTCCAAATGACTGGGCTACTACAGCAACAGTAATTAGAGAGACAGAAAGGAAGGTATTTGGTGTGTCCTCTGAACATAAAAAGATAATAAGGAAACTTGGTGGTGGAATAGTGAAATGCAGGAAGCTATTCAAAGAAAGAGGTTAGCCAAGAAGAAATATGTTAGAGGACTGAAGAGCAAATGCTATGTAGAGCAAAGTGGAAGGTAGCTAAGACAAAGCAGAAAGTGTATAATGAGTTGTATGGGAGGCTAGACACTAAAGATGGAGAGAAGGACTGGTACCGATTGGCGACACAGAGATATCAGGCTGGAAAAGATGTGCAGCAGGTTAGGCTTGTTCAAGATAGGAATGGTAATGTTCTAACAAGTGAGGAGAGTGTGATGGAAAGATGGAAGAAATACTTTGAGGAGATAATGAATGAAGAAAATAAATGAGAAAGAAGAGTAGAGGTCATAGAAGCAGTGGCCCAGGAAGTGGGAAAGATTTGTGAGGGTGAAGTTCAGAAAGCTCTGAAAAGAATGAAAAAAGGGAGGGCAGTAGGACCTGATGGCATACCAGTGGAGGTTTGGAAATGTCTAGGAGAGAAGGCTGTGATTTTGACTCATATATTCAATGGCATATTTGAGGGTGAGAAAATGCCTGAGGAATGGATAAGAAGTGTGCTGGTGCCCATTTTTAAGAATAAGGGTGATGTACAGAGTTGTAGCAACTACAGGGAAATTAAGGTGATGAGCCACATGATGAAGATCTGGGAGAGAGTTGTGGAAGCTAGACTTAAACAAGAGGAGAATATTTGTGAGCAGCAGTTGGTTTCATGCCAAGAAAGAGCACCACAGATGTTTAATTTGATTTGAGGATGCTGATAGAGAAGTACAGAGAAGGTCAGAAAGAACTTTACTATGTCTTTGTGGATTTAGAAAAAACATATGACAGGTTGCTGAGGGAGGAGGTGTGGTATTGTATGAGAAAATCTGAGTGGCAGAGAAGTATGTTAGACTGGTACAGGAAATGCATGAGGACAGCAGGACAGTGAAGAGATGTGCTGTAGGATTGACAAATAGATTCAAGGTGGAGGTGGGATTGCATCAAGGATCGACTCTGAGCCCCTTCTTGTTTGCTCTAGTGATGAACCGACTAACAGATGAGGTCAGACCAGAATCCCAGTGGACTACAATGTTTGCAGATGGCATTGCAATCTGTGATGAAAACAGGGAACAGGTGGAGGAGAACTTAGAGAGGTTTGTAGGTATGCTTGAAAGAAGAGGAATAAAAGTCAGCCATAGTAAGGCAGAGTATGTATGTGAATGAGAGGGAGGCTGAGGGAACAGTGAAGCTGCAAGGAGCAGAGGTCACAAAGGTGCAGGACTTCAAATACTTGAGAGTCCAACGGACAGGGAAAATGGGGAGTGTGGTAAAGCGGTGAAAAAGAGAGTCCAGGCAGGATGGGGTAGATGGAGAAAAGTTTTAGGAGTGATTTGCGACAAAAGTGTGACAGCAAATGTCAAAGGAAAAAATGTCAGGACAGTGGTGAGACCAGAAATGTTGTATGGGCTGGAGACAGTGGCATTGACAAAAAGACAGGAGAAAGAACTGGAAGTGGCAGAAATTAAGATGTTGAGATTCTCCTTACAAGTGACAAGGATGGATAAGATTAGGAATGATATCATCAGAGGTACAGCAGATGTTGAACATCTGCTGGCAGATATAGTTAGAGATGCCAGACTGAGATTGTTTTGACATCTTTGTAGAGATGTAGTTGAGTGCTGCATGAAATGTGTGTGGATGGGTAAATGAGGGCACACATTGTGTTGTAAAAACGTATCTTGATTAGATAGAAAGGCACTATATAAGTATAGTCCATTTACCATTTGCAAATTCAGAGGAGGGTAGAAAGTTTGAAGTGTTAGAAATGCAGATGCCAGGAAGAAAAACAGAGAAGAGAAGATATAAGGATGAAGTTTGAGAGGACATGGAGGTAGTTGAAGTGAAGACAGAGTGATATGGCATAGGATGAAACCTTAAGAGGGAACAGCCGATACAAGTTTTTTCCTGATATGATTTTGCAT
>NW_023624633.1:0-3683 GCF_014905685.2 Nematolebias whitei
TCAGGAGAAGCCCTTGGTTAAGGACTTTTTAGATTTATTGGACTCATTTAATCTAACTCAGCATGTAAACGGTCCCACCCAAGAGCGTGGACATACACTGGACCTTGTTTTAACTCATGATGTGACTGTTAGTAATCTTGAAATTGGTGATAATGTTTTTTCAGACCACATGCCAGTCCAGTTCGAGTTCACCCTCCCCCATCTAACTCCTAAGCCGTGCATTCCTGCACGTCGCACTCGGACCATTAACCACTTCACTGCCACATGTTTCACAGATGTTTATAACACTGAAATGATCATTCAGCCCCCAGTGTTTCTCACCACCACTGAGGAGCTGACATCCCAGTTCATCTCTGTCTGCTTAAAGACTATGGATCATGTTGCGCCTGTTAAAACTAGAAAATCAAAACTCAGAGCAGAACCTTGGCTGAGTGATGTCACCAAGGACGTTAGGCAGCAATGTAGGAGGGCGGAGAGCAAGTGGAGGAAAGGCAGGCTGCAGGTCTCTTTTCAATACTTAAAGAGAGTTGGCGCCGTTATCAGAAAGCAGTAAAAGCTGCTAAATCCAAATACTTCTCTGATATAATTACCTCAAACTCTCACAACCCACGTGTCCTCTTCTCCACCCTAAACTCTGTTCTCCACCTCACTGAACCATCACCTCTGAAAGCCTTGACTGAGCTGTGCGACAACTTCTTACATTTCTTTTTGGAAAAAATTGCGACCACCCGGGCTCTCATTTCCCCTCCAACTCATGACCCATCCATCTCACCTCAATCTGTAACTCCTTTTGACCATTTTGAGCCCATTACTCTATCTTCTCTAGAGCAGGTCATGTGCAGCATGAAACCTTGTTCCCCCTTTGATGTGGTCCCCCCTCGACTACTAAAGGAGGTGTTTCCTACTCTAGGTCTGTCCATTCTTGCCATAGTAAACAGTAGTTTATCTACTGGCGTGGTGCCAAAAACCTTTAAACATGCTGCTGTCCAGCCTCTCCTGAAAAAACCAAACCATGACCCCTCAGTCATGTCCAACTTCCGGCCTGACTCCAAACTCCCATTTGTTTCTAAACTACTGGAGAAAATAGTCGAGTCCCAGTTGAAGTGCTTCCTGGAGGATCACGCCATCTTAGAGCTTTTCCAATCTGGCTTTAAACCTGTCCATAGCACTGAAACTGCCCTGCTTAAGGTCTTTAATGACATTTTCTTAACCACTGATACCGGTGATTCTGTGCTGCTTGTCCTATTGGACCTCACAGCCGCCTTTGACACCATCGACCATGAGATCCTCATTGCTAGGTTGGAGCAGTGGCTGGGTGTCACAGGATCAGCCCTCAATTGGTTCAGATCTTACCTCACTGACAGATCCTTTTGTGTCTCCATCAAGAATTTTAGTTCTGCAGCGGCAGAGCTTAAATGGGGGGTTCCGCAGGGGTCCATCCTGGGTCCCCTCCTATTCTCTTTATACCTGCTGCCGCTTGGTGCTATTTTCCAGAAACACAACATGTCCTTCCACTTCTATGCCGATGACTGTCAAATTTACTTCCCCCTAAGACACAAAGGAACATGCTCTATTCAACCTCTGCTCGACTGCCTGGCTGACATCAGGGACTGGATGGCTTTAAATTTCTTAAGTTTCAATGAAAAGAAGTCTGAAGTTATGTTGTTCCCTCTCAATGACACAATCACAAACCACTGCATCGACCTCTCCGCTCTAACCCTGCCAGAAAAACAAAGAGTCACTAATCTGGGAGTAATAATGGACCTTTCCCTGAAACTTAACAATCATGTAAACATGATTGTTAAATCATGTTTCTTCCAACTGAGGTAGCTGTCTAAACTGAAGCCCATATTGTCCAAAAATAACCTGGAGACAGTAATACATGCATTCATTACATCTAGGCTTGATTACTGCAATTCATTCCTGTTTGGTATCAGTCAGACCTCCATTGCACGACTACAACTGGTCCAGAATGCAGCAGCCCGATTTTTAACCAGTACAGGCAAAAGAGAGCACGTTACACCAGTTTTGGCCTCACTGCACTGGTTACCGGTTCACTTTCGAATCCAGTTCAAAATACTACTGTATGTCTACAAATCACTGAACAGTTCCCCCCCCTCCCCCCCATCTCTCTGATCTGCTACAACCGTGTGTCCCACCACGTTCCCTGAGGTCAGCAGACCAGTTGATCCTTACAGTTCCAGGAACTCGTTTTAAGCGCAGAGGTGTCGGGGCCTTCTCTGTAGCAGGACCAAGACCCTGAAACGACTTACCTCTGCTTGTCAGACAGGCCCCCTCCCTCTCGGTTTTCAAGTCCCGTTTAAAAACCCACTACTATTCAGTAGCTTTCAACACCAGACGATCTGTGTTTTGAACCTGTATGCTCCACACTGGTTTGTCGTCATTATCTGCATCGTTTTTATGTCTATATTCTGATTGACCTCATTTTGTATTTTGCTTTGTGTGTTACCTGTTGTTCTGTCTGTACAGCACTTTGGTTGGCCTTGTCACTGTTTTAAGTGCACTATAAATAAAATGGTATGGTATGGTAGAAACCAGGAGAGAAAATGACGCTCTGCTAATGTTGAAGAATTTTATTTAACTTGGAAAGATAGTCTGCTAACATATAAAAAAGCTCTCCGTAAAACTAGAACTTTATATTACTCATCTTTAATAGAGGAGCATAAAAATAACCCTAGGTTTCTGTTTAGTACTATTGCTAGACTAATTAAAAGTCCCATTTCTGTTGAACCATGTATCCCTACAACTATAAGTAGTGATGACTTCATGAGATTCTTTATAAATAAAATTATTTCAATTAGAGAGAAAATTCAAACCATCTTTCCTTCTATTATCTCTAGTCCCCTGTCAAATGAGATGTTTTTAAAAAAATTCACAAGAGCCTGATTTGTGTTTGGACAGTTTTTGTCCTGTTGAGCTCTGAATTGTCAAAAATAATAACCTCATCCAAACCATCCACATGCCTGCTAGATCCCATCCCAACCAGACTGTTTAAAGAGGTATTTCCCCTAATTAATGTCCACATTTTGGATCTACTTAATTTGTCTTTAATGAATGGTTATGTACCACAGAGCTTTAAGGTTGCTGTAATTAAACCTTTACTTAAGAAGTCTGACCTTGATTCTGAAATGCTGGCCAACTATAGACCTATATCTAATCTAACTTTCATCTCAAAAATTCTAGAGAAAATAGTTGCAGGTCAGTTGTGTGAATATCTACAAAGAAATAATCTGTTTGAAGAGTTTCAGTCAGGGTTTAGAGCTCATCATATCACAGAAACAGCACTAGTAAAAGTCTAATGATATTCTCATGGCCTCAGACAATGGACTTGTGTCTCTACTGGTCCTGTTAGACCTCAGTGCTGCATTTGATACAGTTGATCATAATATTTTACTACAGAGACTTGAATATGATCTTGGGATTACAGAAACAGCTCTAAAATGGTTTAAATCATATTTATCTGATAGAATCCATCCATCCATCCATTATCTTCCGCTTGTTCCAAAGTTGGGTCGTGCGGGCAGCAGCTTGAGCAGGGAAGCCCAGACATCTCTTTCCACAGCCACCTCTTCCAGCTCTTCTGGGAGGATTTCAAGGTGTTCCCAGTCCAACCGAGAGACATAGTCTCTCCAGCGTGTCCTGGGTCTTCCCCGGGGTCTCCT
>NW_023624634.1:0-3682 GCF_014905685.2 Nematolebias whitei
GTGAGTACTCTCACACACAAACACACACACACACACAACCCCAATAGTACCCCCCCCCTCAAACATCGCCTCTAGGCGACCTACGACACTTGTCAGGGTGTCTCAAATAAAAGTCCGAAATAAGGGCGGGATCCAGGATGGAGGATCTGGGCACCCATGAGCGCTCCTCCGGGCCGTAACCCTCCCAATCTACCAAAAACTGGAGTCCGCGACCACGTCGGCGAACATCCAAGAGCCGGCGAACAGAGAACACTGTCTGGTCGTCAACGATGCGGGGGGGCGGACGACCCAGGGTGGAGGGGTTCAGAGGGTCTACCACAAGGGGCTTGACCTGAGACACATGGAAGGTAGGGTGAATTCGCATGGAGCGAGGGAGTTGTAGCCGGACAGCAGTGGGGTTGACAATCTTGGTAATGGGGAAGGGTCCGATGAAGCGGGGTCCCAGCTTCCTAGAGGAATCCTTGAGAGAAATGTGCTGAGTGGAGAGCCAAACCTGCTGTCCAACAGAGTACGGAGGAGCAGGGATGCGACGACGATCAGCCCCCCGTTTGGATTGGTCGCGAGCCCGTAGAAGAGCCTCCTTGGTCTGCCTCCAAATCCGTTTGCAACGTCGTAGATGGTGCTGGACAGAGGGAACAGATACGTCAGCCTCCTCACGGGGAAACAGCGGGGGCAGGTAACCCAGGGAAGCCTCAAAAGGAGAGAGGCCGGTAGCAGAGGAAGTGTGGGTATTGTGGGAGTACTCGACCCATGGAAGAAGGGAAGACCAGGAAACCGGGTTGTTTTCAATGACACAACGAATGGTAGACTCAAGTTCTTGGTTGCAACGTTCAGATTGACCATTGGACTGGGGGTGATATCCCGAGGACAAACTCACCGAGGCGCCGAGGGCGTTCCAGAAGGCCTTCCAGACCCGGGACACAAATTGAGGACCACGATCCGAGACAATGTCCAAAGGTATGCCGTGAAGCCTCAAGACATGGACGACCAAGAGTTGAGCAGTCTCCATTGCAGAGGGAAGTTTTGGTAATGGAACAAAGTGTGCAGCCTTAGAGAATCGGTCGATGATGGTGAGAATGACCGTGTTCCCTTCAGATGGGGGTAAACCTGTCACAAAATCCAGTGCGATGTGGGACCAGGGACGACCAGGAACAGGAAGGGGTTGGAGAAGTCCCGTAGGAGATTGATGAGAGCTCTTGTTCTGGGCGCAGACAGTGCAGGCTGACACAAAACGCTTGATGTCCCGGCGCAAGGTAGGCCACCAGAAGTGTCTCCTAGTAAAGGAGATCATGCGGTTGACGCCGGGGTGACAAGAAAATCTTGAAGAATGAACCCATTGAAGAACCCGACTGACCACAGACTTGGGGACAAACAAACGGTCAGGTGGGCCATTACCAGGGTCGGGTTCAGACCGTTGAGCCCGAAGGATGTCCCTCTCGATCCCCCAGGATGTGGCACCCACCACGCAGGAGCCAGGAAGGACGGGCTCGGCCGTTTCGGGGGAATCAGAGGACGAAAACTGTCTGGAAAGGGCATCAGGCTTAACGTTCTTGGACCCCGGCCGGTAAGAGATGGAGAAGTTAAATCTGGTGAAAAAACAGGGACCACCTGGCCTGTCTAGAGTTCAGTCTCTTGGCACTCCGAAGGTAAGAGAGGTTTTTATGGTCAGTGAGAACGATGAAAGGCAACGCCGCCCCCTCCTTAATACGAACCAGATGATAAGCATTTCTAAGGTCCAACTTGGTGAAAATTACAGCTTCCTGTAGCTGCCCGTAGATGGATTCAATGAGAGGTAGAGGGTATTTGTTTTTTACAGTTATTTGGTTTAGTTCTCTGTAATCAATACAAGGTCTCAAAGATTTGTCTTTCTTGGCGACGAAGAAGAAGCCTGCTCCCACTGGAGAGGTAGAAGCGCGGATAAGGCCGGAGGACAATGATGCGTCAATATACTCCCTCATGGTTTGTTTCTCAGGACCAGATAAATTATACAAACGACAAGAAGGCAAGGGAGCACCAGGAAGCAAATTTATTGAGCAATCATACGGTCGGTGTGGAGGTAGAGATTGAGCCCTGGATTTGCTGAAAACCGGGGTCAGATCATGATAAACGGGGGGAATTAAGGTCAAATCAACCTCCTCCTCCTCATAACAAGACGGAGGAGAAGGGGAAATCGCCGACCTGAGACAGTCAGCAGAGCAATCCTGACTCCAGGCAATGATTCTCTGGTGCTTCCAATCGATCTGCGGATTATGTCGTCTAAGCCAAGGGAATCCTAATATCAATTGGGGGTTATTTGAATGAAAAACAAAAAACTCACTCAGTTCATGATGATTGCCAGAGATGATGAGCTTTAGAGAAGTGACTCTGTGGGAGATGGTGGAAATGGTCTGACCAGTGAGTGTTGTCATAGAGAGGGGATGATCCAATCTGTCCAAAGGAATTGACAGTCTCTCCACCAAGCTGTCACTGATAAGGTTTTGTTCAGCTCCAGAGTCAACAAGCGCCTGCACAGAGAAATTTGAATTGTTATAAAAAATGGAAGAAGGAAGAGTCAGACAGTTCTCAGGAGAAATGTCAGAAGCGCCCACCCGAATCTCCTGTCTTATGGGTGGGGCCGACCTTTTAAACGCAGGGGGCAAGAGGCGATGAAATGTCCCTTCTTACCACAGTATAGGCATTCCTTTGCAGAAAAACGACGCTGTCTCTCCTCAGGAGTGAGACGGGTGCGCCCAACAATCATAGGTTCCACAGGGTCAATTTCAGTGTTTGGAATATTTGGGCGGCAACGGCTTGTCAGATCCGGAAGTGGAGTTCCGGAAACGGAGGAACTCTGGGAGTTGTAGTCCAAACTGCCCCGACACTCTCTGAAGCGATCGTCAATGCGAATTGACAGGTCGATCAAATCGTTCAGATTGTCGGGATGATTTACGAGGGCTAGTTGATTTTTAATGTGATCGTTGAGGGCACTCACAAACACTCCCCGAAGAGCGAGGTCCTCCCATCCGGCCTCTCGGGCCGTGATCCGGAAGTGAAGTGCGAAGTCCGCCGCAGATTGGTTCCCCTGGCGTAGCGCCATTAGCCTCTTGGAAGCGGTCTCTTGATGCAGGGGACGCTCAAAAACCCTCTGGAAATCGTTAAAAAAAACAGAAAAGGCACAGTCATTTACTGACACGGAGCTGAAGTAAGCGTTCGCCCACCTCAACGCCTCCCCTTGAAGAGAGGAAACTATGTGGGAAATACGGGACGAGTCGGAAAAAAAAGGTACGTGGAGCTCTGCTAAAGGCTAAATTACACTGTAACATAAACCCTCCAAACTCCTCGGCCTTACCAGAAAATAGTACACTGGGTTTTATCTCGGGCTCACGGATAGTGTGTAGAGTTGAAGATCCAGAAGGTTGTGAAGAGAGGTTGGAGTTAAATGTTTCGGTGTGGGAAGAAGAAGAGACCTTCTTACCTAGCTCGTGGACCATACTACCCAGTTCGGTTAAATTCTCGGAGAGTTTCTGTTGTTGTTTTACAATCTGTTGAAACATATTTTCAGTAGTGGTTATTCGGTGTTCTTGGGAAGCTAGTAGCTCTTGTAGCTGATCCTTCTCGGCCTTGTCGTGAGTACTCATATTATGGCTGAATCATTCTGTTATGGTTTAACAAGATAGTACTCAAATTCAGACAAGGCTGAGAG
>NW_023624635.1:0-3681 GCF_014905685.2 Nematolebias whitei
AAATCAGGGTGAATCTCATCCATCCCGGGAGCCCTGCTGCCGTAGAGCTGTTTAACTACCTCGGCGATCTCAGTCACAGTTATGGACAGACCAATCCTGAAGTCCCCTGACTCCACTTCCTCCATGGAAGCTGTGCCGGTGGGATAGAGAAGGTCCAACAAGTCTTCCTTCCACCTCCCGACGACATCACTGGTTGAGGTCAACAGCACCCCACCTTCACTGAACACCGTGTTAGTAAAGTGCTGCTTTCCCCTCCTCAGCTGCCTGATGGTTTGCCAGAATCTCCTCGGAGCCAACCAAAAGTCATTATCCAGAGTCTCACCAAACTTCTCCCACATCCAAGCTTTTGCCTCAGCAACAGCCAAGGCTGTGGACTGCTTGGCACTCTGGTACTCCTCAGCTGTCTCCGGAGTCCCACTGGCCAACAAGGACCTATAGGACTCCTTCTTCAGCTTGACAACCTCCCTAGCCCAGGGTATCCACCACCAAGTTGGAGGATGACCACCGTGAGAAGCACCGACAACCTTGTGGTCACAGCTCAAGGCAGCCGCATCAACAACTGAGGCGTGGCACATGGCCCACTCAGACTCAATGTCCCCCGCCTCAGCTGGGATGCAGTTAAAGCTCCCGGAGGTGGGAGTTGAAGATCTTTCTGATGGGTTCTTCTGCCAGGTGTTCCCAACAAACTCTCACTACATGTTTGTGTCTACTGGGCCTGTCTGGCATCTTCCCCCACCATCTGATCCAACTCTCCACCAGGTGGAGATCAGTTGACAGCTCAGCTTCTCTCTTCACCTGAGTGTCCAAAACAAATGGCAACAAATCAGGTGACACAACTACAAAGTCAATCATTGATCTACGACATAGGGCGTCCTGGTGCCAAGTGCACTTAAAGACACCCTTATATTTGCACATGGTGTTTGTGATGGGACAAACCATGACTAGCACAGAAGTCCAAGAACAACACCGCTCGGGTTCAGATCAGAGAAGCAGTTCCATCCAACCAATCAACTCATTGAAGTCACAGCCAACTAACCAGAGCTAAACATGAATGGCTGTAACTCAGTCAGTTGGACTAATGTTGAGATACACACTGCCTGGCCAAAAAAACAAAAAAAAAAAACGTCACCAAAAAAAAAGGTCACACTAATATTTCGTTGGACCACCTATAGCTTTGATTACATCATGCATCCGCTGTGGTATTGTTTCAATAAGCTTCTGCAACGTCACAAGATCTATTTCCATTGTGTTGCATTACATACAGTGCTGACATTGTGATGACACTATTATTATTATTATTATTATTATTATTATTATTAATTTTTCACCAAGATCTTGCATTGATTACTAGGCACTAGGCATGATGGGTGCATCACTTCACCTGCCTCTCTTCTTACCCTGATGCATCCATCACTCTGGAACAGGGTAAATCTGGACTCCTCAGACCACATGACCTTCTTCCATTGCTCCAGAGTCCAATCTTTATGCTACCTAGCAAATTGAATCATTTTTTTTCCAGTTAGCCTCACTGATTAGTGGTTTTCTTAAAGCTACACAGCTGTTCAGTCCCAATTCCTTGAGTTCCCTTCGCATTGTGCGTGTGGAAATGCTCTTACTTTCACTATTCAACATAACTCTGAGTGCTAAATGGTAAATGGACTGTACTTATATAGCATAAACCACGTTGCAGATCTGCTCAGACCTGAATCATCTCCTAACAACTTGTTAAAACCGATCATTCAAGATTCAGGACGAGTTTGTTTATTAAACAAACAAATTAAGGTCTAACAGTTTTACCAAATGTTATCTGTGTTTGGCCTCAACATGCAGTTTTCAAACCAAGGAGGCGCGAGCGTGTCCGACTCCTCAGATTGCTAACAACCTGAAAGCCGTTGTGCAGATGATTACTTCCCTTCTCCCTAATCGGCTGCAGAGGAAAGAAACCGAGTGTTTATCTTCCTACTTTTCACAAGATGTGAAACTTGAGAATGATGTTAAAACGCTGAAGGAAGTTCTTTTTTTTTTTAAACAGGGAGGAGGCCACACTTATCAGTGGAAGGGGTGGGAAAAGTCCTACAGCACGCAAAGGAACAGCTCTAATTAGCTTTACTGCGAGACACTTCAGGCTCCAAAGGACTAAGCTGTGTACTTTTACTGAGGAAAACCACTGAAATCTGTTACACACAAACCTGCAACAGATGTTTCATAAGCTCTTTCTCCTTTCTTGTGCATGAGGAAGTGTCTGAAACACTGAGTCAGGAAAACCTTTCTGCTTTTTTTGGTAAATCGTGCCTCTTTTGTTGGAATTTAAACATAAAGTGCAAAGTATAAACCATCATGTGCAGCTTCTTAGAACCAAGCACAGGAAGAAAACGCATCAGATCCACAGTAGTTATTTGGTTAAATAAAGACGACACAATGATCATTATAAATAATGTGAAGCCGCCGTTAAATGTGTCAAACATCTGGCTTTGAACTCTGATAGCGTTTACCTCCATCCCGGGAGTGTCCCGTCCCCCTCTGTCTTCGTTGTCCTTCCAGTCCAGTGTCAGCCTTCAGGGCCGAGCTGCCACTCGAGAGGAGAGCGAACAAGCTCTGTGTTTGCATCTGGAGCCAAACCAGCCGCATGGATGGAGAGGAGGAGCACACAACTTTTACGCACGTTTGACTCCCTCCCTGTCGAGTAAAGTGGACTCGAGGACTTTCAAAGTAAAATACAGCTTTTTATGTTTTTGCACAAATTTAAGAACGAGGAAACCTTCTACTGGATTTTGTAGACGTGAAAAGAAATCTGTTACTACTTCATAGTTTACAGTGTTTTATTATTCTTATGTGTACGTTTATCATTTTGGCTGCTGTTTAAAAACTGTTTAAATTCTCAGAGCAGAAAACACATTTTATCTCTCGTCTTATTGAAGTAAACATGTCATTTCCCCCATAATTAAAGTGGACGTAATTAAAGGCTGAAAGAAAACAAGGAAGTAAGGAAAATGTGATCAGGTGGTTTTAGCTCGAGAGTCTTACCGGCTGTTTTAGCTCGTGCATGACTGTTGTTGCTAATTTGTTTTGAGCTACAGAAAAACATTTAAACATTGTTGATGGCCTTTTAGCTAACTTTCTATTTTTGACTTTTAGCTACTGTTCTGCTACATTTACTTTGAGCAAGCCTTTTTATACTTTTGACTTTCAGCTAACCTTGGCTATTTTAGCTTTCACTTAACCTTATGCTGCTTCTAACTGGCCCCATGTTCGGCTTCTAGCTACTATTTTGTGACTTTCAATGTTTAGCTATAGCCTTTTCTGACCTTTAGCTTTTACTTGCCTTTTTGCTATAATATCATTTTTAGCAAGTATTTTACTACTTGTTGTTAGCATTTAGCCACTTTTAGATTTAGCTAGTATTTTGCTTCTTGTACCTTATAGGTAGTGTTCGGTTTAGCTTTAAAATGTGACTTTTAGATTCTCCAGTAAAGTTTCAGCAGTCGTTCAGCTCTCAGCCTTCTCACTGTAGTTTTGTTTTTCTTGTCTTTCAGCTCCGCAACAAAACTGCAGCGGTGCTTTTAACGCCTGCCTCCTCGTGGCCACGGGACTTAGGAACCTGTTTTTAGTTTACGGTAGTTTTATCCCCATATGTCCTTGCTGCCGTTTCTGTGTTAAATATTTGTTGTTTGACACGACGAG
>NW_023624636.1:0-3678 GCF_014905685.2 Nematolebias whitei
TATCTGAAGCAAAGTCCTCAAATCACCGCCGCGTGATTTGAAGTTCAATATTTGTGAAACTTGTCTGTTATTCTTTACACTATTCCACCAAATTAATATAAATAGTGGCTGTAAAACGCTTTATTCTGTTTATAAACAAACTGGTGGCTCGCACGTCTCATGAATGACTGTTAATTCGTGTAAAGATTGATTTAAATGTTGGCATGTTGAAAAAGTAACAGTTTATCAGCTGTGATTGAACGCAGCCGGAGCTGCGCGCTTGGAGCTGCGCCTTTCAAGCAAACGCTGCATGTTCTAAGCGTTGGGCTGGCAATGTTTTAAGAGCTGATGAGCTGTGGAAGACGTTATTCTGTTTAAAAGTACGAGGTTCTGCTAAGACCCGGCTGTGGGTTCGGTTCTGTTCAGTTTGAACGAGTATTTTGAATAGATGGATAAACGTTTTAAAAGCTGAGTGCCATCTCAGAACACAGTCAGGCAGTTATTCGTTACAATTTTTAACAGAAAAAGTGCATTTTGACAGTTTAAAAGACGAAAAAGATGACGAACTATCTTCAAGCTAAACCTAGCATGCTTGCTGCTAACGCTTCCTGATTGGTTGAATTCGCTGTTGTGGAGCGCTCTGATTTGCTGAGAAGGTGGATTGACGTGCCTACGTAACTTCCTCTCAAACCCTGCGCTGCTGCCATTGGTGATTTCAGTCACGTGACCCGGAAATGAAATCCGTTTTCATAGGGAAATAAAATCTGCTTTTAAAGCTGAAAAACGCCTCTAAAGTGATTGTTGACACACTGGTTAAATGCTTCGAAGCTATTTGCTGAAATTTTGCTACGTTAGAGTTTAAAATTCGTCAAAAAACGATGTTTTTAAACAACGCTAGCGATGCTAATTTTAAGCTAATCAGCTAACGACCGGAGTTTAAACTACGCTTAAAATCACTAAATGAAGCTGCTATATTGTTCCAAAAACTCATGTTCAGGCTAAGAAGTCGTGTTTGTTGAAATTTTGCCACGTTTGTGTAAAAAATCCGTTCAGAAATGTTGATTTTAACCGAGTTTAGCCGAAGCTAACTTCAAGCTAAGCGGCTAACAACAGGATGTCAACCGAACGCCACAGGAAGTTATAGCTCCCCTAGTGGATAACACAAACAGTGTCTGAGTTAAGATTAGTAAGGTAAGGCTGACATCTTCTGGACAACCTTGAGAAGACAGGTTTCACTCGCTTTTTAGGTCTAAATAGTGAAATTAAACGTTTTAATTTTTCTAAAAGGCATTTTTCGAGTTAATAAACGTTCCTTAAAGCTGAAAATTACTGTTATCTTGCATTTTAAAAGTTATAAGGTGTTATGCAAAGGGCATTCACCAAAACAGTTTTATTTCACTGGTAATCCCTTAAAACTAAGGTACAAAAATAAACATTAACTTTTTAAAAATAGAAACAGTTACAGATTTTCACAAAGTTGGGAAAAGTTTACTCATTTGCTAAAAGGATAGTGCACGTTTAATTGATAAATCACTAAATAAAAGTAAATACATCAGACAAAGAGACTTTGCTGATTTTATTTATTTTGAAAAACCTAAAACATTAAAATTCTCCTGTTTAATCTTTAAATAGAAGAAAAATGACAAGCGAAGAAGATGGAGACAACTTTTCAAAACCAACAAATGATGATATCATTTTGGGGGCCTTACATATTTTAACAACTCCACTGATTGGTACACAATTAGAGCAATTACAACAACTTGATGAAGCTCAAAGACAAGAAGAGCTGAAAAGTTTGGCCGCAGGAACATTAAACACAGAGAGTAAAAAGCTTAGCCTTGAACGGTTAGCAAAAATCTCTCTGCTTCTAAAAGCTGAATTGGATGAACGGTCGGAACGCCTTGTCTGGATGTCTCAAACACATGAGAGGGATCTCTCAGAAATGCAGGCGTCACTAGAAGCAAAATCTTATGAAAAGATTAAAGAAATAGACCGTCAGTACAAAGCCACGTGTGCAGATAACGATGTGCTACAACAACAGTTGCAGCTTGCAAAAACTGAACTGGAACAATGCAAAATAGATAAACAAAATCTACAAAAGCTACATATGCGCTTAGAAGGTGACTACTGTACATCCCAGGAACATTTAAAAAAATGTGAGGCGAAACTAATAGCAGCAATAGAAAAAGGTCAGAATATTGGACAAGGTGACCTGGAATCCAAACCAGACCTTGAACAAAGCCGGACTAATACACCAATTACTCAACGACCTCTTTACTCACCCGGTGCTTTTAGACCCATCCAATCACCTACACAAACGGGCAGAGTAACACCCCCACAACTGATCACGCATGTGAGACCATTGAAATCTTCTCCATCAATGGATGACTTGCAAAAAATCTCAAAATATGTACAACGTTTTGTCCCTGAACCGTTGGGCTCCGCTGGAACAAAAGCGTACCTCAGAGATCTGGATTTCAGATTGAGAGCTTATCCAAACGCTACGGTAGAAGATAAAATCAGTCTGATACGACTCACTTCGGACAGAGAGGTGTTTACCTTCATCGAGCGTCTACCAGATGCAACGAGAAGGGATTACAAACTTCTGTGTGAAGCTCTGATCAAAGAGTACGACTCCTGCGCAGGACCTGCTGGGTATCCAGCCGCAGACAAGGTCACGCAGGGCAAGAATGAACATCCAAAAGTTTATTACAAAAGAATCTTCCAAGCTTATTTTGGTAGCAGAAATGAAACCGGAATGGAGGAAGAAGAAGGTTTTAAATTTGTTTTCAGCAAAAATCTCCATCCTGACATTCAAACGTCAGTGCAAATGATGGCAAATTACAGAGAAAAATCCATCAGTGAGATTAAACAGTGCGCTGTGAACGTGATTGAGGCACGTTGTCATGCCAAGACGCCCATAGAAGTGTTTCCTGGTGTAAAGGTTAAACCCCACTCCCTAGAATTAGAAGGAAGGCGTTCATCGCCACCCCCTCCTAAAAAGGGAGAAAAAAGGCAGTATTTTCAGACTAACAAACCGCATTATGAAGGTGCACGCTGGGACAAAAAGGCTCCTCCTGCAGAGGACGAACGTGATTATCGTAAATGGGACCAGCGGAGGACGCAAAAAAATGGGAACCGAGAGGAACCCCAAAAAGACGTACCTAGCCGCCCCCCACCTCGGACGAAACGTCCAGAGGCGAAGAAATCACAAAAATCCCAGAAAAAAGGCCCTCCACCTCTGAGCTCGGAAGAGACAGAAAAATTGCGTGAAATGTTAGAAGATTTGAAACACACTGACAAGGGAAGCCGACCAAAAGCACTATGCAGTGAGGTACTCACTACAGCATCTCTGGGCGCGAATGACAACACTACAGATGTCGGTGAAACACACCAAGACGTTGCTGTTGTTGCCTCAAACAACCCCTCATCGGATGAAAGGGGGGTAATCACACACACAAACGATGACCAGTCATCGCAAGCTGAACACGCAGAAACAGCTACAGCTGTGCTGACGGTTCAGACAAACCAAGATTACACAGATAAATCTGAACGCGTGAAAAAGCGTCAGAAAAAAACCAAAAGGTTTCTGTGTAACTTTATCAGAAAGGGGGCCGCCAAAAAGGCGTACCTGTCAGTAACACTCGAAGGTGTCCTCACACACGAAGCACTCTTGGACGGTGGGGCAGACATAACAAT
>NW_023624637.1:0-3678 GCF_014905685.2 Nematolebias whitei
CCACCCACAGGCTTCAGGCCAGGTTGAGAGAGCAAACAGGACTGTGGTGAGTATTTTGAAAAAATACGTAGCCGCAAACCACAAGGACTGGGACGTGAAACTCCCTCTGGTCCTCATGGCCATCCACACACGTCGACTGGCATCTCTCCTTTCGAGATGATGACGGGTCGACAAATGACTCTCCCTCTACACCTGTTGTACCAACCAGGCGATGCTGCCATGGCAACAGCCTACACTACACAACAATACATGAAAGACTTGGAAAGACACCTTAAAAACACTTTTGCTTTCGCACAGAAAAACCTGGAAAAATCAGCTGAAGGACGCAAAGCGTACTACGACCAAAAGGCCTCTTACGAGGAACTCCAAGTGGGAGACAGGGTCTGGTACTACACGTTTGCCCCCAAAACTGGGAGAAGAGAGTCCAGGACCGGAACTCTCGCCCGTAAGCTGATGCCTAGATGGACTGGACCCCATCTGATAATCGACAAAGTGTCTCCAGTTGTCTACCAGATAAAAATCAGTAAAGGCCAAAAAGAGCCAACTGTTAAATGGGTACATCGTAACCAGATTAAACCACACAAGGCGTGCAATAACTCCTCAGGAGACAAAGATCTCACAAAATCTGACCTCGTGGGAATAAGGGTCATCCAAGCAGAAGATAACTAATGGATAATAAACTTAACCATAGTTTAAATTCACAGGACCTACCCTTGACGATTACGAAGCTAAGACCTATCTCTTTGTGTTTCCATAGGACAATGATGGTACCACTCCTGGTAATCTTCACCCTCTTGGGTGCCATCCAAGAAGGGCAAGCTGAGATCGTAACCCTTGGGCCCACCTCAGGCATCGCTCTGAGGGACCAGCCGGGATTGCTCATCACAGACTGCCGCCTATACACTCGAAAGGTCTTCGTCCGCTTCGACCCCCAAACTGTGATCAAACAACACATTAACCTTAAAAACGAGTGGCTAAACAAACCATGGTATACGGTATCCCTAGAAAGTGCAAAATGAGAGATCCGGCACGTCCTAAAGCAACTACATAAATTTACTTACACCCAACAAGAGTTGGGCGGAATAAGTACAAGGCAAAAGCGCGGCATCGGCGGGCTTTTGCTTGTTGCATCGTCACTAGGATCGCTGTTTAGCCTAGGTTTGTCCGCATACAACACTGTCAGTATAACGTCTCTAAAACAACACGTGTCTGAAGTAGAGAATGAGGTCCCAAAAATCCGAGCACTAATGGACCTTCAACAAACTCAACTGAGACAAGTGACTGAAACAGCGAAAGATACTGTTCTAGTGCTTAATACTCACACCCAGGAAATCAAAGCCCTCGTACATGCGGTAAATGAATTAACTCTTAAGGTTGAAATGGATTACACTGTCGCACACCTGATGGATAGAATCTTCGCTGACATGCTTAGAGATATCAGCTCGTCGGTTGATACACTAGCCACCGGTAGGATCCCACCGTATCTAGTCTCGCTACAGATGGTGAACGACATCCTCAGCTCCGCTACACGCGAAAGAGTTACGCAAACACAGGCACACCTGGCTTTCACTCTCGGTAGCGCGATCCCAATCTACGTCGATCACAAGAAGTTTGAAATGGCATTCCTTATCAACCTACCGATAATTCCCTCAAACGGCATATACAGACTCAGGGACATCGTAAATGTTGGCAATTGGCACGGCGAAAACCATGTTCAAATTGACACACCAACCATGGTTGCGTACCACGACGACAACCCCTCAGTTTACCTAGCTCCAAACCTGCAGATGTGTGTTCTCACTCGGGAGATACACTATCTGTGCCCGAGCAACCGTTTATGTGGAATAAAACCGCGGGCATATGCGGATTAACACCTATTCCGGAAAATTCTAAGTGCTCAACGACCATAACGCCGCGACACCTGGCTAAGACCGCAAAGGCTGAAATCGTTGGATCACGTTGGCTAGTGAACGCCCCCCAAAGAGAGGCAATCATGGCCTACGAACAGCCTGGAGCAAATAGACCCCTGACCTTACCGGACAAAACAATGTGGATCAGTGTTCCCCAGGGAACAACCATACACATTGATGATTTGACGCTCTATCACCTCGATCCGGGACAATGGGAAACAACTCTGGACGACTCAGAGTACCTAAAAAACATGACTATAGACATAGATCCCGGAACCTTGGGAAGGATCCGGTTCGAGGGTACTAAGGTCGTCGACGTGGAACCGTTAAACGGAGTTCTCAAGTCTCTCAGGTCCGAGAATAATAACCCAATCCAACCGATTGCCTATGCGTGGTCAAGTGCAGACACGTTAATCGTAGCCCTGCAAATGATGATATTCCTCGTGTTATGCGGGATACTCATATCCCTGTTCCGAGGCCTCCAGTCACTCCGAGTCCAACAAGATCTCCATGCAGTGCACCTCAATGTGATTATGTCTCGCGCACGCGGGTCTAAAAAGAAACAAACAAATAAACGGGACAGCGTGACTGAATCTGGCAACCAGGGTGAGGTGAAGCAGTGAAACGATGTTTCTAGATGCTTAGTCACTACTCTTGTCGGTGTTGAAACGTTGTTTAGTTGATTTTGGTATTGTTTCTGAAGGAAGAATGAATTTTGTTGTGTAGTTAAGTTAGAGACTAAGAGGCCTTTAACCATGCCAACATGCAGTTCATTCGTTAAATTGCAATCTTTGCGGAGTCAATGTATATTATTGCTACCTTAAGTACCATAATCTACATTGATCTCACAACGCTTAAGCCGAACCTACTCGAACAATTCTATTCGGGGGGATAGCTAATTCTTTTTGATAAGTCTCGCCATAGACTTCCAAAACATTTATGGGGAAACCAAACACCCAATCTCAAGTCGTTCGTCTAAAAGACAACAGACAATTGCACCAAACTATATTTTACCATGTAAAGCTAACTTAAACCAAGTTAGAAATGGAAAAATAGTTTGGAACCCTTTTCTATAGGCATAAACCCCTGTAGTCACCCTTTTTCAGCATTTTCCACCCCTTAACTGGTAGTTGTAGCTGTTCCCAACCATAATAGCTTACACACCAGGTGCATATAGTTTAAGGCCTTATGTAAAATCCCCTTCATAAGCCCATCTTAAACCACATAATTGCATGACACATTGAACCAGAACGGCACAGGCTGGACGTCGCTGGAGACAACCTTCGCTGGAGGCGACCTGCAATCCTGACGTTGGTCTCCACTCTTCATCCAGTGGCCGCATCTTCAGTTCAATCCAAGGGTACCCATCTGTATGCTGATTAATCAACACTTCCAATCGTTGTGGATTTACCGTTGTGGATTATATGACTTTTTCCAATGGATTACAGACTCTGTTTCCAAGGGGTTAAAGCATTGCTACAATGGAATTACCAACAACATTATGGAATTATCATCAACACAATGGAATTACCAAGAACATTGTGGAATTACCTTGACTTTGTTTTCCTTGCTGGATTATTTCTGACTTTGGTCTTCCTTGCTGGATTACTTTTGACTTTGGTCTTCCTTGCTGGATTACATCAAGCTCAAGGACATTTGAAGGTGTAAGTTCACGGTTGGAATTCATCCCCATGGACAGGCGATGATTTCCAAAGGGGGGACTGTAGTGAACCTAACCTGATGTCAAACTAAGCCTAAGGTCAAAACA
>NW_023624638.1:0-3678 GCF_014905685.2 Nematolebias whitei
TGAGAAGCATTGCATCATTACTTTGTGTTTGTACTGAATGTACATTGTTTGGCTGTTATCTGTGGCAGATTAATAAATGACACTATTATTTCTAGCAGAGCAGTCTCTGGCTTTTATTCATTGTACCGACTCTTCTATTATCCTGCAACTTATTTAAAAGGGATTTCACAGAACACGCACTTACTCAGGTGGATGAAAAAGTAGTTCCCTCCAACCGCGTGTCATTTAGACAAGATCTCAGTAGTTTAGTTACTTTCCATCATCTTCCTATGCATTACCTGAAATGAGTGAAGTATCAAAAGTATCGCTAGTTTGATATAAGAATCGATTCTGGAGCGAAACGTTATGCCTCAAATAGTATCGAGGTTTTGTATCGATCCGCACAGCCTACTCCACCTACTTTCTTCTTTGGTTTTATCCGTCCGCAGCTGTAGCCTGTCTTTAAGCTGGAGTCAGTTCAGGACTCACACAAGTCTTGTACAATATCACGATTCTGACACCAGTTGTGCTTTTGCTTCCGGTGCGGCGATGGATAATACATGACAAAGACAAGGATCTCTTTCATGAACTTTACTTCCTCAACATGTAAGTTACAATGGCAGCTGAGTTGTTCTGACTCCAACACTGTGTACTTTCAGTCTCTAGCTCTGGCACAGACAGCATTTAGCCATGTCCATGCTGCCATGAAAAACTAAATCATACACGAACTGAAATGTGTCACGATCCATGGCTGCGTTGCATTTACTGACCTAAAGCCTCGGAAAACAAAAATGAAATACAAAACCAAGCTTAAAGGCTGATAAACAGTTTAACCAGCCTTACAATAGTTTTATTGACAGCAGTTTGTGGCTTATCTGTGCTCACTGGTGTGTAACCGCTACTCAGCTTCAGGATCAAAAAGATAATTGTTTACATGTAAACAACTGTTGCCTGGAAACTGAAAAGTTCTATACCGGAAGTAACTGCGTATCGAGTTTTCGTTTTTTTTGTTGTTGTTGTTGTTGTTGTTTTATGCATATTGAGTTAATGTTTATTAATCTCAGAATTTCACGCGCACATCTGACGTCATGCATTTCGATGATGCTGCCTTTTGATGCGCACATCTGACGATGACGTATCAAAGGAGAGCGTGGCGTCAGTCAAACTCTATATATAGGGGTGCTGGGTTTACTGAAATATCATTTTCTGAAGGTCGGTTTCGAGTTGAACACGCATCAGAGAAGTCTGGAACTGTTCAATTTTCACTCACGGTAGGAAAAATGGAAGTGCCAGGATCCTTTCTGCAAACTGTTGGCGACGTAGCGACCAAGAACCCACTGCGGTTCTTCACAGTGGCCACGACGCTGAGGGTTTTGACGAAAGTAGGTGCAGTGAGTAAGAACACAACTCCCATGGAAGACACCTCATTCTTCCTGGATTATCTGGTTTCTAGAACTCTGGATGGACTTGTCGTGCCTGAGAAGTTCCACTTGAACATGAAAGAGTCCAAAAAAGCGTCAAAAATGGCGGTTCGGGATATCCAAGATATCTGCTCCGCCGCAGAGCTGAGAGTCATGATCAGTAAACGGGATCTGTATGTCGGCGCTTTGATTGTTGATGTTTTACATAACGTCATCAAAAAACATCTGGAAACCTTTGATAAACAGGGGAAACACTCTAAGAACATGTTGTCTGTGTTGATGTTCATTTTTGTAGTTGTAAGACTAATTGCATTGTAGTGAACTAAGCCTCAGGTCAAATCTGGCCTTCCTGGGACAAGAACTGTATTTCATTGATTTGAGTCCAGAAACACAAGATTAAGTTCATCCAGAGACTTTCTAAGTGTCCTACACTGATCAATTGAAAGAACACTCTCTTTTTATTATCATTACTATTTTACAAATGTTTGATAATCAAAGTGTGTTTAGTTCAAACCAATTTTAAAATGTTGAAGTGAACTACTCATTTTAATTCGACTGTGAAACAGTATTTGTGATTTTTTAATCCTCATTCAAAGTGGAAATCAAATTGGAATGTGTTACGGAGTAATTCATGCATTTTCTGATCTTCTGTCTGAAATGAGCAAGTTGTGATGTCGGTCAAATGTCGAAGTCAAACGCAAAACAAGTTGTTGGAACGAACTGTCATGTTTTTAAATCCTCTCAGACGTAATATAGAGAAGCTGGCACCTGTTTTCCCCCAACTCGTCTAAACATTTCTCTCGTCTGTCTCTAAAACATTTCCAGTCTGTTCCAAAACATTTTTCTGTCTTCTGACTTCTAGTGACCTCTTACGTCACAAAAACACACCCCTGATTAGCTATTTCAGCCAATCAGGAACTTCCCAAATGAACCAGAAATAGAACTCTTTAAATGTCGGCACTTCCTAGTTCAAACCAGTTCGTTCAGTCGAGAGCAGTCGAGCCCGGTCGAGTTCGGTTCGGAGAGTAAACCGAACAGAGAAGTGCTGGGGAGAACAGGAGTTCCCGACATGATCCGGAGTTCTTCCGAGTCTCGTGGGAATTATGCAATCTTCCACATCTGAGTGGAACTTCTGAAGGACTCCACTCATATGAGTCCACTCGTGAGGTGAACTGTTGTTGATGAAGTACCGCCACCACTCCGGACGGTTCTCTGCCATCCTACGGAGACGCTGGACCGGTAGCGTTAACTGGAACTCCGTATCCGCTGATTCATCGTCAGAGAGGTAACGAGTCGAGTTTACTACCGAAGCGTACCGAGGAAAGCTGGGTTCGAATGGAGGGTGCCGTTCTGTTCAACACTTTCCCTCACACACCATCTCCCTCCCTCTAAACTTCATTTTCCCATCTTTAAAACTCTTCTATCTGCCAGAAATCATTCCAGATATTTTCAGAAATGTCTGTTGTGAAGCAACGGAAAACCATGGCCGTATGGTTTTCCTGTTTGTAAAGCTGATTAATTAAGCTGTTGTTGTTTTCAGTTTTGCCAAATTAATGTAAATGTTTGATGTTAAACTTTGATTCTGTTAATAAATACCATACCATACCATACCAATTTATTTATATAGCACTTTAAACAGTGACAAAGCACACCAAAGTGCTGTACAGGGACAAACAGAACAAGCACATAGCAACAGATTACATAACAGGACACCAAAAATGTAGAAACCGACAAAAACAATAATGGATAACAACAACAACTGTAACATGACCAACACAGTGTGATGCACACAGACTCAACACAGGTCATACAGTGCAGAAAGCCAGGGGATAAAAGTGTGTTTTTAAGCGAGATTTAAAAACTGTGAGGGAGGGGGCCTGTCTAACGAGCAGAGGTAACTCATTCCAAAGTTTTGGGCCTGCTACAGAGAAGGCCCTGTTACCTCTGCGCTTGAGGCGGGTTCCTGGGACTGTTAGGAGCAACTGGTCTGCTGATCTGAGAGAACGTGGTGGGACATACGGCTGGAGCAGATCAGTAAGATAGGAGGGGGCAGAGCTGTTTAGTGATTTATTGACATACAAGAGTATTTTGAATTTGATTCGAAAGTGAACTGGAAGCCAGTGTAGGGAGGCCAAAACAGGAGTAATGTGTTCTCTTTTGCTTGTGCTGTTCAAAAACCGGGCTGCTACATTTTGGACCAGTTGGAGTCTAGCTATGGAGGTCTGACTGATACCAAAAAGGAGTGAGTTGCAATAGTCGAGCCTGGATGTAATGAATG
>NW_023624639.1:0-542 GCF_014905685.2 Nematolebias whitei
TTTTTGAAACCATTAGTGAAAAGGCCAGACTTCAGGGGTATCTGAGGCAGGCTTGAAACACAAGAGTCAGGGTGGCTTCTGGGTAATACCAGATGGCTAGGCCTCAGACTGACGAAGCCTCTTGGATGAGGGGCGAAACGTTTCTTTTTAACAAAAAAACGAAGTCCAGATGACATGATTCAACCTTTTTTGTTGTTATATACCTGGATGACTGAGAAAACAAACTTTGTGTTTTTGAAACTTTGATTATGATTTCCAACAGTTATTTGTCTGCAACAGCACAGTTACCCTTTCAATTTGTAGTCATTCAGATAAAAGCTGCAACTACTGATGAGGTCTGTGGTGGATTTTGAGTCATGCTTTTTTCCATTCTAATGCAAAAGAACAAAGATAAATCAGGGATATGTACACACACAAACTAAGTAAAAACCACTGGTCAGTGTTTCCCCTAAATAACTTGCCATAGTGGGGCTCTCATCTCGCCGCTTGTTGTTTGTACAGATAGTTTTCAAGTTGGGACGGGGGGGGGGGGGGGGGGGGGG
>NW_023624639.1:642-3677 GCF_014905685.2 Nematolebias whitei
GGGGGGGGGGGGGGGTAGACGGGGCGCTTGGTTCTGTTGACAGGGCAGGACGCCCTGCTTGTATAATGGTAGGGGAAACACTGCTGGTTAAGATAAAGTAAACTTTTACCTTGGAAGGTTAATTTCAGAGATGCACCGATCCGATACCAACATCGGTATCAGTACAGATATCAGAAAAAACTTCTGGATTGGGTACCAGTGACAATGTGACCGATCCATGACTCAGCAGATCTATTCACTCTAATTCTATGCTTTGTGCTCTGCGTGACGTCACGCTCTAGTGTACTGACTGAACAAATTAATGTTGTGTTGTTTTTACATGTTTGACCAAGCTTGTGAAGAGCTTGGTGTGTTTTAAGTGTGCTGCTCTGGTGCACAGTTTTCAATAAATACGTAATTCCCTACATTCATGTCTGCGTTAAAAAAATGTTTTAAGTTAATTCAGCACTGGGTTTGTAAGCTCTACCATCCAGGTAGACAACAACAAAAATGGCTAAATTGTCACCTGGACATGATTTAGCCATTTTTGTTAATTCAGCACTGGTTTTCTGCATCAGATTGGCAGTGGTTCAGTATCGACAAATACTAAAACACAAGTATCGGTATTGGAAGTGGGAAAAAAGTAGATCGATGCATCCCAAGTTAATGTGGCATACAGGGAATAGGTTCAAATACAATAAAAATTAAAGACGTCAGAAAAAACAGATTTTCAAACTATCAGGTGTAAAGTTCATCAAATCTAACAACACAAAGCTTTGGAGGAACAGTCAGAATACAGAAAGTCAAAGCAAAACAAGTACACAAAACTCCCAAATGCTTGCTCTGCCTTGGTTCTGATCCTAGTCTTGTCCTACTGTTTACAGAACCAAACCCAGACAGATACTATAAAGAACAGTCTCACAAAAGAAAACATCCTCAAGGTTCCTTACAGTGGAGGGGAATGATAAGCATCTAGCCAGCTGTTACTGACACCATCATTCCACAAACAGTGATACCAAAGCATTATAATAACATACCATTCAGACCAAATGACACAGAATAAGATAAGATGGCTCACACATAAGGATCATTATATAATGAAGTATCACACACATACATACATATTTCCCATGACAAAAGCATAAACTTCATTCAGAATACACAACCTACAGATGTGGACAGTAACTGTGGTAACGGACCACAAACCTCCACACCTCACAGACTATTTAACAACAAACCTGAGAACTGAACACTTTAGTTCTGTGTGACCTCTTGTGGGTCTTTAATAGGTCATGGGACAAATCCTGTACTGGGTTTTTGAGTTTGTGGCAACTCACTGGGAGTTCAAAAAAGCGTTCAATACTAAAACAACTGGACTTTATTTGTAACAGAAGACGTTTCGCTCCTCATCTGAGGAGCTTTCTCAATTCAAAGAGCAGTGAGTGAGAGATTCAGGTTATAAGGCTGAGTGAGATAAGACACACACACATATGTAGATTGGCAATTCACACCTAAACACCTTAACAGTAAGAGTCTTTTGTTACTCTAATTCATAGACGATGTCCATCTGTTCCCACCAGGTGTGAAAACTGGCAAGGAATCTGTCTTAGGCCCTATTTACACGGACACGATGGGGGGAAATGTAGGTTTTTCGTATGTTAATTAGAGGAAAAGATTTGCATTGACACCTTCGCATTTTGGGTTTACATGCATCCAGAGGATCCCCCCCCCCCCCCCCCTTCCTGAATCCCCTGAAGTTACCATACCAGGTTCTAGGTTAGATGGCGCTGTGAATTTTGTACCTTCACCTAATGCGCATGCGTGCTGCCTCGGCACGTTGTTTTCCTCTGGGCTAATCAGCTAACAACAACGTAACGACAAGTTAAAGGTGGATTCTGGATAAGAGTCGAAAGATTAGACGCCAAGCGGAACCGCTTCGTCTAACAGCTCAACACCGGTCGCTGAGTGGACCAGAACTGAGTCGACTATGTCGGACTTTACTCCGTGATAATTAGTAGCTGTTTTACAGCAGGTAAATCAAATGTTCTTAATAATGTTAGCTTGTGTTTACTTCGGTTACAAAACAACCAACTGAGTTTTTATTTTTTCCTGAAAGAAGAAGAAGGTGTCCTTCGACCAGGCGGACTGGTTCTGAACGAGGCTTGGCCCAGATGAACTGCAGGAGTACGTCGAAGAGAGATGTTGATGAACTATTTGTTTAAAATTTCCCTGTTCTTTTATGCAATCCATTCAAGTTCAGTTAACGCGCTTTAATAGTTTGTTCAGTTTAATTATCAGTGTTTGTGTGACATACAGTTTGTGGTGTTGAATAAATAAATAAAAATGAAACCTGATGTCTTCATTTTCAACTTTAGTGTTCACACTATATGTTTAGCATCATTTTAAATTTGAATTACATGTCCCGATAGCTTCATTTAGCTCAGAGCTTCATAATATTTCACACTAACATAAATACTGTTTATTATTAGGCCCGAGCAGCAAAGCGCTGCGAAGGCCTATTGTAATTGTGTCGTTTCTTATTAGGCCCGAGCAGCAAAGCGCTGCGAAGGCCTATTGTAATTGTGTCGTTTATTAGGCCCGAGCAGCAAAGCGCTGCGAAGGCCTATTGTAATTGTGTCGTTTCTTATTAGGCCCGAGCAGCAAAGCGCTGCGAAGGCCTATTGTAACTGTGCTGTTTATTATTATTTTTGTTGGGACTTTTGGGACGCATTTTTGGAGGCCTTAACATATCCCAAAACTCACCAAACTTCACCAAAAATTGTCCCCCTAGTAAAATTTTTGAACTGTAATGGATCCAAAAGTGGGCGTGGCCAAACTGCTCCACAGCGCCCCCTAACGTGAGATATGAAAACTGGTAAGTCCTAGAGAGCTGAAATTTGGTACATAGGTAGAACCCACCGAATCAAGAAAAAAAGTCTCTTGGAGGTATGCCTTAAACCCAACAGGAAGTCGGCCATTTTGGGTCAAAGGGTCAATTTTGGCCGTTTTTCACTTTTCGTACACGGCGAATTTGAACGAACTCCTCCTAGGGATTT
>NW_023624640.1:0-3676 GCF_014905685.2 Nematolebias whitei
TCAGAGTCTGAGATTCTTTATTGTCATTCGCACCTCATGTGGTACATGTGGTGGAGCAAAATTATGTACACAGGGTCCCAGTTATATCCAACAATAAAATGTAAAAGAAAAACAACAATAACATCTAAGATGTGCACCAAGGAAAACATAAACTAAAAATACAGTGGGGAGAACAAGTATTTGATACACTGTTGATTTTTCAGGTTTTCCCACTTGCAAAGCTTGTAGATGACTGTAATTTTTATCATAGGTACTCTTCAACTGTGAGTGATGGAATCTAAAACAAAAATCCAGAAAAATACAATGTATGATTTCTAAATAATTAATTTCCATTTTATTGTGTGAAATAAGTATTTGATCATCTATCAACCAGTAAGAATTTTGGCTATCACAGACATGTTAGTTCTTCTTTAAGAAGCCCTCCTGTTCTCCACCCATTACCTGTATTAACTGCACCTGTTTGGACTCGTGACCTGTATAAAAGACACCTGTCCACACACTCAATCAATCAGACTCCAGCATCTCCACAATGCCCAAGACCAGAGAGCTGTGTAAGGACATCAGGGATAAAATTGTAGACCTGCACAAGGCTGGGATGGGCTACAGGACAATAGGCAAGCAGCTTGGTGAGAAGGCAACAACAGTTGGTGCAATTATTAGAAAATGGAAGAAATACAAAATAACGGAAAATCTCCCTCGGTCTGGGGCGCCATGCAAGATCTCACCTCGTGGAGCATCATTGATCTTGAGGAAGGTGAGGAATGAGCCCAGAACTACACAGCAGGACCTGGTCAATGACCTGAATAGAGCTGGGACCACAGTCTCAAAGAAAACAATCAGTAACACTCTACGCCGTCAAGGATTAAAATCCTGCAGTGCACGCAAGGTGCCCTTCCTCAAGCCAACGCATGTCAAAGCCCGTCTGAAGTTTGCAAATGACCATGTGAATGATCCAAAGGAGGAATGGGAGAAGGTCATGTGGTCTGATGAGACAAAAATAGAACTTTTTGGTTTAAACTCCACTCGTCATGTTTGGAGGAAGAAGAATGATGAGTACAACCCCAAGAACACCATCCCAACCATGAAGCATGGCGGTGGAAACATCATTCTTTGGGGATGCTTTTCTGCAAAGGGGACAGGACGACTGCACCATATTGTGGGAAGGATGGATGGGGCCATGTATCGTGAGATTTTGGCCAACAACCTCCTTCCCTCAGTAAGAGCACTGAAGATGGGTCGTGGCTGGGTCTTCCAGCATGATAACGACCCAAAACACACAGCCAGGGCAACTAAAGAGTGGCTCCGTAGGAAACATCTTAAGGTCCTGGAGTGGCCTAGCCAGTCTCCAGACCTGAATCCCATAGAAAATCTTTGGAGGGAGCTTAAAGTCCGTGTGGCCCAGCGACAGCCCCGAAACTTGAAGGCTCTGGAGGAGATCTGTATGGAGGAGTGGGCCAAAATCCCTGCTGCAGTGTGTGCAAACCTGGTCAAGAACTACAGGAAACGTCTGATCTCTGTAATTGCAAACAAAGGTTTCTGTACCAAATATTAAGTTTCATTTTTCTGGTGTATCAAATACTTATTTCACACAATAAAATGGAAATTAATTATTTAGAATACATACATTGTATTTTTCTGGATTTTTGTTTTAGATTCCATCACTCACAGTTGAAGAGTACCTATGATAAAAATTACAGTCATCTACAAGCTTTGCAAGTGGGAAAACCTGAAAAATCAACAGTCTATCAAATACTTGTTCTCTCCACTGTACATCAAGCACCAACAGCACAAAGACATCACGTCAAATATCAGCACAAACCTGAACTATGGGCTAATGCGTCTTAAGCGCAGAGGTGACAGGGCCTTCTCTGTAGCAGGACCGAGACTTTGGAACGAGTTACCTCTGCTTGTCAGACAGGCCCCTCCCTCTCGGTTTTCAAGTCCCGTTTAAAAACTCACTACTATTCAGTAGCTTTCAACACCAGATGATCTGTGTTTTGATCCTGTATGCTCCACACTGGTTTGTCGTCATTATCTGCATCGTTTTTATGTCTATATTCTGATTTACCTCATTTTGTATTTTGCTTTGTGCGTTACCTGTTGTTCCGTCTGTACAGCACTTTGGTTGGCCTTGTCGCTGTTTTAAGTGCTCTATAAATAAAATGGTATGGTATGAACACGAGTCCGTGTAAGCAGATGAGCACGCATGAACACACCAACATTGAAAAGGATCAGCAGCAACACGGTGCGACTTTTTTCACAGTGACCATTCTGGCCAGAGATTCATGAGTCTAACAGCTTCAGGGTAGAAGCTGCCCCTCAGTCCAGCGGTTCCACACCCAATGCTCCTCAACACCCCACCCCAAGGGGAGTGGGGCAAAAAGTTTGTGTGCTGGATGAGTGTGGTCCTTCATGATGCAGGTGGCCCTCTTCCTGCATCTGGGGGTGTAGATGTCTGTGATGGTGGGGAGGCTGACTCCAACATCTTCTGTGCAGCCTTCACCACTCTCTGCAAAGCTTTTCTTTCTGCAGCTGTGCAGTCTCCATGCCACACATTGATGCTGGAGCACAGGATGCTCTCCACTGCACACCTGTAGAAGGAGGTGAGGACTGAGCTTCCCAGACCAGCTCGCCTCAGCCGCCTAAGGAAGTAGAGTCTATGATGAGCTTTCTTGATCAGGCTGGTGGTGCTGCTGCCCGAACTGAGGCTGTCATTCATGTGCACACCCAAGCACCCGTAGCTGGAGACCACTTCCACCGCAGATCCTCTTATGTTCAAAAGGGCGTAGGTGTTTTTGTTCCCTCCGAAGTCCACAATCATCTCGTTTGTCCTCTTCACATTCATGTGAAGGTTTTTCTCTTTGCACCAGCTCTCCAGGTGTTCCACCTCTTGCCTGTAGCTGGACTCGTTGTTTGAGATGCATCCCACCACCACTGTCTCATCTGCAAACTTTACAAAGTGACAGCCTGGATGGGTAGCTGCACAATCATACGTGAGCAGAGTAAACAGGAGGGGGCTCAACACACAGCCCTGGGGGGAGCCAGTGCTGAGGGTTATGGTGGAGGAGAAGTTGTGGATCCTCACCGACTGTGGTCTGTTTGTTAAGAAGTCTAGTACCCAGTTGCAAATGGAAGGGCTTAGTCCTAGTGTGAATAGTTTGTCCATCAGGGTTTGGGGGATCACGGTGTTGAAGGCAGACGTGAAGTCCACAAAGGGCCTAAGAGTTTTTCTGCTCCAGGTGGTTGAGCGCAGTGTGGACCACAGAAGAGATGGCATCCTCTGATGATCGGTTCTCACGGCACGCATGCCGACGAGGGCCCTCGCCGATGGCCATCTCGATGCGAGTCATAACCAGTCCCTCAAAGCTTCAGTGACTATCGGGGTGAGGGCCACTGGCCAAGTCATTCAGACCAGTCACCCCAGAGCCCGTTGGGACTGGGATGATGGCGGCAGTCCCCAGGCAGGCGGGAACTGTCTCCAGGGTGAGGAGTTAAAGACGTCTGCCAGCACCTTGCAGAGCTGATCGGCACATTCCTTCAACACTTTTCCGGGGATATTGTCTGGGCCGGTTGCTTTGTGCGGATTAATCCTCCCGAAAGTACTCCTTACTTCTGCTGAGGTCACGCAGAGATGCTCTTCATCCGGTGGTGAGGTGAGTCTGGTGCTGGGTGGTAT
>NW_023624641.1:0-3676 GCF_014905685.2 Nematolebias whitei
GTTCGGTTTTCTGGTCCTTCATCCTGGGTACTACCTCGATCCTAACAGAATGTCCCAGCCACACCAAGTACCCCTGAAGGATTCAGGAGCTGAACAGAGTCAACTCACGTTTCAGACGATGTTACAGAGAGTAGAAAAGAATGAAGCAATTCTTGAGCGTTTAGTGACACTTCAACAGAATAACCAGTCTAACCTACAGGAACTGGGCAGTATGTTGTTCTCAGTCAAACAAGGGATGACTCAGCTTCTACCACCAGCTACAACATCTACCCCAGAGGTTAGTCCTCCCACTCCTATCTTTCCCCGAGCAGCCTCTGTGGAGCAAAATTTAAAACCCGCCGAATTATTTGATGGGAACCCTGAACTATGTGGGGGCTTCGTTTTGCAATGTAGGCTAACTTTTCAGAGTGCTCCCAGTCGCTTTTTGTTGGATTCAGCCAAGACCTAGTGGATCTCCTATCCATCCCCACTCAGACCCTTTCCACGCCATTATCTATGGAGGGCCTCACTGGACAAAAACTCGCCTCCATCCACACGAAGACCGGGCCCCTGCACCTCATGATCTCCGGGAACCATCACGAATATTGTGAGTTTTTCGTTTTTCAGTCTCATGTATCTCAGCTCATTTTAGGTTTTCCCTGGCTTCACAAACATAACCCAGTCATAAATTGGAAATTAAAGAGAATAGAACAATGGAGTTCACAATGTCTAATGAACTGTCTAAGAACTGCAATTCCCTCTACATTAAAACGCAATACTGTTTCTGAGTCTATTGATTTATCAAAGATCCCTAAAATGTACCATGATTTAGCTCCCGTGTTTAGTAAACTAAAAGCCTCATCTTTACCTGCACATCGACCTTATGACTGTGCTATCGAGTTGTTACCAGGGGCACCTCTTCCTTCTAGTCGCCTATATAATCTTTCTGGTCCTGAACGAGACTCCATGCAGGAGTACATTTCTGAATCATTAGACTCGGGTATAATTCGCCCCTCGACTTCTCCAGTTGGAGCAGGGTTCTTCTTCGTGGCTAAGAAGGATAAGACTTTGCGCCCTTGCATCGACTACAGAGGGTTAAATCAAATTACAGTAAAGAACAAGTATCCGCTACCCCTCATCGACTCCATCCATGAGCAATTGCACCACGCTAAAATATTTTCAAAATTAGATCTCCGTAACGCCTATCACCTCGTTCGTATAAAGGAGGGTGATGAGTGGAAAACGGCATTTAAGACTCCCTTAGGACATTTTGAGTACCTCGTAATGCCTTTTGGCCTCACTAACGCCCCCGCAATATTTCAGGCCTTAGTTAATGACGTTCTAAGAGACTTTTTGAACAAATTCCTTTTTGTATATTTGGACGACATTCTTATATACTCACAAGACGAGGAACAACATGTTCATCACGTCAGAACTGTACTCCAACGTCTCTACGAAAACCAACTTTACGTCAAAGCAGAGAAATGTGAATTCCATGCAAGGTCTGTTCCATTTTTGGGTTTCATTTTTGAAGGGGGACAATACCGCACGGATCCTGAAAAGACTAAGGCAGTGGTGGAATGGCCAACACCGGAGACTAGAAAACAACTCCAACGATTCCTGGGCTTCGCCAATTTCTACCGCCGCTTTATTAAGAACTATAGCAGGATCGCTGCCCCCCTCACGCAATTGACATCTACACTTCGGACTTTTCAGTGGAATCAGGAGGCAGACAAGGCTTTTGGTGAGCTCAAGACCCTTTTTTCATCTACTCCTGTATTGTGTCACCCAGATCCCAAGAAACAATTCATCCTGGAGGTGGATGCATCCGACACTGGAGTAGGAGCAGTCCTGTCGCAGAGAGCGTCTCCTGATAACAAGGTACATCCCTGTGCGTTTTTCTCTCGGCGCCTTTCCCCTGCAGAGAAAAACTACGACGTGGGGAACCGTGAGCTTCTGGCCGTGAAACTGGCCTTAGAAGAATGGAGACATTGGCTTGAGGGTACGGACACTCCATTTCTCATTTGGACGGACCACAAAAACCTCACGTACCTTCGTGATGCCAGAAGATTGAACCCAAGACAGGCAAGATGGTCTTTATTTTTTACGAGATTCAATTTTACATTGACTTTCAGACCCGGCTCCAAAAACACGAAGCCCGACGCTCTCTCACGACAGTTTTCACCACCGGAAGACACCACACAGGACCCGAAAGTGCTACCATCATCCTGTGTGGTTGGCACTCTTACCTGGTCCATCGAACAGGATATCCTTGAGGCTCAGAGGTCAGACCCTGACCCAGGGACAGGCCCCGCTGGTACTATGTTCGTTCCGGCTAGTATCACAGCTAAGGTCCTCGACTGGCTTCACACACACAAGTTCTCATGTCACCCGGGTCTTACGCGTATGGTTTCCTTGACAAAGAGACACTTCTGGTGGCCTTCCTTACATGCTGACATTAAGAGTTATGTTGCCGCTTGTCCCACTTGTGCCAGAAATAAGACTGGTAACCGGCCACCTGCTGGTAAGCTGCTGCCTTTGCCCACTCCTAGTCGTCCATGGTCACACATATCTCTTGATTTTGTTACTGGTCTACCCCCTTCTGATGGCAACACCGTTATCCTCACTGTGATTGACAGGTTCTCGAAGGCAGCTCATTTTGTTCCCCTACCGAAACTTCCTTCGGCGTTCGAGACAGCCCAACTATTGGTCCAACATGTCTTCAGGGTTCACGGCATTCCATCCGATGTGGTTTCTGACAGAGGTCCCCAGTTCATATCCCAGGTATGGAAGTCTTTTTGTACTTCTCTAGGGGCCTCTGTCAGCTTGACATCTGGGTACCATCCCCAATCCAACGGGCAAGCCGAACGAACCAATCAGGAACTGGAGACTGCTCTTCGATGTGTTGTGGAGGACAATCCATCCTCTTGGAGCCAACATCTGGTATGGATTGAGTATGCTCACAACACCCATACTTCGTCCGCTACCGGTATGTCCCCTTTCGAGGCCTCTCTAGGTTACGCCCCTCCTCTGTTTCCGAGTCAAGAAGGGGATATTGCGGTCCCGTCCGTCCAACACCATTTTCGACGTTGTCGTCGGGTTTGGCGCCAGACCAGACTCGCCCTGCTTCGCACAGCCACGCAGAACAAGAACTTTGCAGACCGTCACCGTTCTGCAGCCCCATCCTACAGGGTTGGACAAAGGGTCTGGCTTTCCACATGCCATATTCAACTGCGGGACACCCCACGTAAGTTGGCCCCCCGTTTCATTGGACCGTTCCCCATCATCCGCATCATTAATCCCACAGCTGTCAGACTCCAGCTCCCGTCGTCCATGAAAATTCATCCCACCTTCCACGTGTCCCAACTTAAGCCAGTTACAGACAGCCCTCTGTGCCCTCCGGCCGACCTCCCTCCACCCCCCCGTCTCATCGATAATCATCCTGCCTTCACGGTCCGCCGTATCCTGGACGTACGGCGCCGTGGGCGGGGTTTCCAATATCTGGTCGACTGGGAGGGTTATGGACCAGAAGAACGATCATGGATCCCTCGATCCTTCATCTTGGACGCCAGTCTCATCACTTCATTCTTCAGAGCACACCCGGAGAAACGTTTCAGGTCGCCAAGAGGCGATTCTTGAGGGGGGGGTACTGTCAGGATCCTGCCCTGCACTCCTCTCTCTCCTCAAGCTCCCTAAT
>NW_023624642.1:0-3675 GCF_014905685.2 Nematolebias whitei
GGTATTGGGTCTGTTGGGTCCGGCAAAACGTGTCCTTCATGAAGCAGTTGCAGGAGACGCCTCCCTCCAGCCGTCATCCTCTCTTTCAAGAGGTCCAGGAAGCGCTGCACAAGCCTAATGGACCTGACTCCTAGCAGAGCGACAACGGCCTGGGTGTTGGAAAAGTCAGGTCCAGCTGCCTCCACCAGATGTCTCACAGTTGTTGTTTTGGACTTGCGCAGCGCCTCCGACAGTCCTGGTATCGTTCCACGACACACGTCCAGTCTGGACCCACAGACTAAAGGCTCTTCTAAAAACCAATGCAGAGAATCATGCGCCTGCGAATGACACATTTTAAAAAAGCCACAGGATTGAAAAACACTTTGATAAAACTGAGGCAACCCCTTTAAATTTAAAAGACTAAAATCAGTTAAAAACAGAGCAGCATCCAGCCCCAGTAAATTGACACGTCTGAGGATACAGCTGGCCACATCCCTCCACACGGGAGATCCTGTCATGTATTTCTGAAGAAACTGCAGGCGAAAAGTTGCAGTTCTGCTGGCCAGGTGGACAAGGCCCTGACCCCTCTCCTCTCTTGGTAAAAACAAGACAGACTGTGGCACCCAGTGTCGATTATTCCAGAAGAAGTCGACCATCGCTGACTGTATTTTTACAAGCAGGCCAGACGGTGGATCTAAAACAGACAATTTGTGCCACAGCTGTGATGCAACAAGGTTGTTTAAAACCAGCACTCTGCCCCGGTAAGACATCTGAGAGTGCAGCCATCTCCATTTTGACATTTTCTTGTTCAGTTTTTGTTCAATGTTTTCCCAGTTTTGATTTACAATTTCTTTACTGCCTAAAAACACACCAAGATATTTAAAACCGTCTTTTCGCCAAGCGAGCCCTTGAGGGAGAACCGGGAGCCCACATGACCACTCCCCTATGGCCAGGGCTTCGCTCTTCTTCCAGTTCACCCTTGCAGCGGACAAGACAGAAAATTTTGCTGTTATCTTGGTTAAAATACTGACATCATTTTGATCTTTTATAAAAACAACAACATCGTCAGCATAGGCAGATAAAACCATATTGTTACTAAAACCAGGTAAAACCAGACCATAAACACACGAGCGTAGTTTCTGGAGGAGGGGTTCCAGGGAGAGTGCGTAGAGCATCCCCGAGAGCGCGCAGCCCTGTCGAACGCCTCGACACACTCTAAAAGGAGCACACAGGTTACCATTGATCTTCAGCACACTCTCAATGTTACTGTATAGTACCTGGATCTTGGCGATGAGACCTTCGCTGAACCCAAACCTTCTCATGGTTTTCCAGAGGAAGCCGTGTTCAACGCGGTCAAATGCCTTTTCTTGATCTAGTGAAATCAAGCCAAGTTGTAAACCCAATGAACCGGAGACCTCCAAAACGTCTCGAATTAGGTAGATGTTATCCACCATGGACCTGCTGGGGACGCAATAGGTCTGATCCCGGTGGATGACCTCCTCCATAACTTTCCCCAGCCTAGTAGCCAGGGCCTTGGAGAGGATCTTGTAGTCGGTGCAGAGGAGGGACACAGGGCGCCAGTTCTTCATGTCCTGCAGGTTCCCTTTCTTGGGCAGCAGGGTGATGACCGCCCTGCGGCAAGACAAGGGGAGTGAACCAGTGCGCAGACTCTCGTTGTAAACGTCAAGCAGGTCCGTGGCCAGAATGTCCCAGTAGGCCTTGTAGAATTCCACAGTGAGTCCGTCGACGCCCGGGGACTTCTGGCCCTGCATGCCGAGGAGGGCTGCATGGAGTTCCTGAAGCCCCAGAGGGCGCTCCAGTTCAGCATTACTGTCGTCAGAGACTTGGGGTAGTTCCTCGCAGAACTCCCTGAACAGTTCCTCGTTCTCTTCATATTCGCTGTGGAACAGAGAACGGTAAAACTCCACAGCCCTCCTCCTGATCTGGCCTGGTTCACTCAGTTGCTGCCCTGTGTCCGACAACAAAGAGTGGATCATCTTTCTCTGCCCGTGCTTCCTCTCCAAGCCGAAAAAAAAGCTAGAGGGAGCATCCATCTCTGTGATGTTTTGGATCCGGGATCTGACCAATACGCCCTGGACTTTACTGTCCAGCAGGTTTGCTAAAGTTAGCCTTTTAGATTTGAGAGCTTCAATGTGCTCTCGATTCCCTGTGGATTCACTAAGTCATTCTAATTCCACGATATTCATCTCCAGATCTCTAATAGATTTGGTAATGTCACGAGTAACATTCAGAGTGTGCTGCTGACTCAGCAGTTTTATCTGAACCTTCCCATAGTCCCACCATTGTTTCAGACAGTTAAAATCAGCCTTTCTCTGTCTAAAACAAGACCAAAAATAACTTAAAACCTCTTTAAAACCTTGATCGTAAGTCAGAGCTGAGTTAAAGTGCCAGTAAGCGCTTCTAGGTAAAATGTTTCTAATAAAAACTCTACCTAAAAGTAACGAGTGATCTGTAAAAGCTACTGGTAAAATCTGGCATGTTTTAAACACATTAAAATTATGTTTAAAACAGTAAAAACGATCAAGTCGAGCCAAAGAGACTCGGTTTTCCTTAATGTGGGACCACGTGTACTGCCTGGAGCCTGCGTGCATCCTCCTCCATACATCCACCAGGCCATGAGAAGAGACCAGCCGCCGCAGAGCGTGTTGGGCCGCTGGATGCGGCTCTGCATGATTACGGTCTAAAAACTCGTCTTCTGTACAATTAAAATCCCCTCCTATAAAAACATAATCTTCAGGCCCACAATCACCCAACCTTTCCCCAATTTTTTCAAAAAAACGCTTTTTCTCTGCATTGGTGATGGGAGCGTAGATATTAATAAAAACTATACTAAAATGATCAAACTGTGTCCTGACTAAAAGACACCTCCCCTGAATGACGTGTTCAATTTCTGTAGAGTTTGGGGTGAAAGCTCTAGAAAAGAGGAAGCCCACCCCTGCACTCTGGGAGGTGCCGTGACTTAAAATGACCTCCCCCCTCCACTCTCTAGCCCAGTCTGTTTCCATTAAACGATCACTGTGAGTTTCTTGTAGGTAAACAACATCTATTTTCTTTTGGTTTAAAGTTTGGTAAAATAAAGCCCGTTTTTCAGCCTCCCTCGCCCCGTTAAGATTCAAAGAAGCTATTTTAAAAGAATCCATATTGGGTAATAAGCTAAAAACAGAAAACCAAAAGACTATAAAAGAGAATAAAATACTTCTGTGCATCGTGTAGTTCAAAGTTGTTTTCTCACTTTGGTCATTATTTTCTTCAGTCTAAAAACTTCTGTGTCTGTAAAACCTGATACCTCTGCGTTCTTGATGTGATACCTCGCTGAGAAATAAAACAATTTTAAATCAGGAAAAAAACTGTCTATCTTTAACCCTCTGAATCCTTTAGTGTCTTTCAGAAAATTCCTAAAAGACTCTACAGGGTATCTAGGCTCTTTACATTTCATTTGTGACACAGAGATTTCACTGCTGTCAGAGAAATAGCTCTCAGCGTCGCTGCTGTCTGACAAACCCTTTTTTTCTGCAGCCAACTTACTGTCCTGCTTGCTGGCATGCACAGCAGCCACCACATTCTTCCTTTTGCTACGCCTTTGGGACGGGGTCGGAACCTCCAACTCCATTGCCTCCTCTGTTTCACTTGTCTGTCTCTCAACTTCAAAATGAAGTGACTCTGCACTGTTCTGTC
>NW_023624643.1:0-3675 GCF_014905685.2 Nematolebias whitei
AGTCCATTTTCAGCCAAATATATTTTTTCTAAATTTCTTTTTTTTTTGTTTATTTTTTTTTTATGCCATACATTCTTGGATGTGCTTGAGAGCCATTATATTAGGCAAAATAATGTTATTTTTTTGACATTATGTCAACATATAAAACAATGTATATGAATAATTTCAGAGATATTACCTACATTTACCAAAGTAAACTTTAAAATGACCAATCTAGCTTGAAGTTTTTAACTCAAAAACTCAGATCTCCAAGCCATGATCAAAATAAATGCTTATTTAAAAAAACAAAAAACTAACATTATTATACATATTAGTTTGGATTAAACCTGGATTGGGATTAAACCAGCCTGGCATAAATGTTTTGCACATTTTTTTTTGTTTCATCATGAGTATTTCTCCTCGAAGCATAAACTCAGCATAGTCCATCCCCCAAAGAGTACAATTAATTTTGTGCGTGATGTGCTTTTGTGGAAAAAGAGGTTTATATGAAAAAACCTAAAACATCAACTTTCTCAAATTCATAATTTACAAGTTTTCAGTAGACGAGGCAGACACTGTGTCAGTCCCAGCGGAACTCAAAGCACAGAAGGAATATCACAAGATGAGCACTTCAGAGGAGCTTCTGTGCGACACACTCTGCACTCGAGCCATCTGTCTGTGATGTGCCCACTGATGTGCACAGGCTGGTGATGGATCCAGCTGAGGAGTGTGACCTCCAACGACCAGATAATCAACCAGGATCTCCCAGAATGCCTCCTGGTCCATAGTTATGTGTCCTTTACCTTCAGAACAATGTTTATTAGAAAGATGTGCTGCTGATGGAATTCCCTTCCACTTGGATGGACAAACTGCTATGTTCTACCCACAAATCTACACCAGGGAAGTTTCCAGCTTTCAATCTTGTTTTGAATATATATATATATATATAAAATATTGTCTGTCAGTCACTCTCACATGCACAATGTGTGCAAATGGAAATATAAAAATAAATGTAAGCTGAAGAAAAGATAAGTTAACATCTTCTTTCGGCTTTTCCCTCTTCAGGGGTCGCCACAGCAAGTCATCCTCCTCACTCTGTCCTCACTGCAGCTACCTCCATGTCCTCTCCAACTACCTCCATGTATTTCCTCTTTGTCTTTTTCCTGACAGCTGCATTTCTAACATCCTTCTACCAATATACCCACTGTCCCACCTCTGGACATGTCCAAACCAGCTCAGTCTGGCCTCTTTAACTTTACAGACTATAGAAAAGATACATTAAAAATGCAAATTAAAAACTTATCATTTCTTGAAAGGACAAGATATTGTCCGTCACATTGAATGTGAAAGTTCTAAACAAAGATGTGTGATGTGCTGTAGAGCTGTCATTTCTAACCTTGGCTCGAAGCCCGGCCCAAGCCGAAATTGGGCCGGGCCAGGCCATAATAATGTGCTGAATGTGCAGGCTGAGTCGGTGTTGGGCTTTTGATTGCATCAGCGGATCAGCTGTGATCCACTTATATGGCAACATGGCTTGCCATACTATCCAATTATATGGCAACATGGTTTGCCATACTATCCAATTATATGGCAACGTGGCTTGCCATACAATCAATATATAGAAACATGGCTTGCCATACTATCCAATTATATGAAAACATGGCTTGCCAGACTATCCAATTATATGGCAACATTGGTTTGCCATACATTCCAATTATATGGCAACATGGGTTGCCATATTATCACCAGCCGCACGGCCATTTCACCGCGAGATGACTGGCCTTGAAAGAGGTAAAATAAAGTTGCTTCAGATGGGACTATACTACCAGGAAGCGAGCTGTCGCCCACATGGACATTCAGCCGCTGCTGCACTCGGCGGACGCGCGCGGCCAACAACCCAAACAGGTGAGATCCCAAAGCAGACATGTCAGAGCAGGGTCTGTGTCTGAATAATGCAGAATGCAGTCAGAAGCAGGGATTTAATGTGCTTTGACGGCCATGAAAGGACAAACACCCCCTCACCCCCGTTCTTCTGACCCTTTTATTCAACCACTCGTGTCTGCCGACCGTTAATAACTATATAAGCAGTCAAAGCTTAATTAAAAATGTCAGGTTTTTTACGGGTTCGGGCCTGTAATTACTGTTAATTTGTCGAGTCGGGTGGGGTTCGGAAATGATGGCTACGGGCTGGGGCCAGGTCAGATCAGATTTTTTGGACCAGAATGCAACTCTTAATGTGTTGCTGCTTGAAGTATGTGTAGGGGATGACTCTCAGCTACTACCACACCAACTTCCAGCTCGATATCTGTAAAATTGACTGAGGTATATCTAATATTGTGCTTGATAAGGTTGTTCAGCCATGGTGGCCATCCTAAATTGGGTTAGTCATTTGTAGATGGACAGACAATGATACTGTACTTCCTCTCCCTGATCCATTTTAATCACTGATTTCTCCTGCTTCATATCTTCTATATGTTACAGAAGATATGGAGGAAGCAGAATAGGGCACAGGCAACAGCTCTTACTGTGGTTACCGCTGCCTATTGAGAACAAAACAAGCTACTGGTTCCAGAGAGGCCTTGATGCTGCCATCTTTATGAACGTGTTGACAGATGTCAACATTCCTGCAATAATGAACTGCTGTGGTGTGACAACAGTGTGTGGGCTTTTTATTGCACTTCATGATGGGTTCTTTTTATGGCCAAACTCTGAACATAAAAGAGCGATAATGTCTTTACCCGTGCTTCTGTGAGCATGTATGTGTTCATTTGCCTGTCAGTTGGCAAAATATCTTCTGAATCAATAGATTAATTTTAAACAAAACTCCCAAAAAGTAATGATTTGATGTGTCAAGAGTCTTATTGACTGTAATCACGAGGGGTAAAATCGATGCAAACTTTTAACGTATGTAATTTCAGCACACAAGGATGTGTCTACTTCTCAAAAGTGAAACTTTGAGCACATAGTACCTTTTTTTTTTTTTTGCGAGGCAGGTTTCAAATAAGCCAGAGATGATTTTGTGGAGTACTGTAAATACCAAGAGGAATCACAGACCACTAAAGCCACTGTCACGGGCCTCAGTACCCATCATTTATCTTGCTGCACGGCAGAATAATAAAAAAATAAAAGAATAAAAAAACCTGAAATGAAGTTTACAGTGCATGCCAAGCACCTGCTGAGTGTCTTCCAAACTTTCATTTTTACCGAGTTTGTAAAACTTTTACTTCCCTTTCAAAGGATGCATGGTGAGTTTATAATTTGTTGCGTGGCTAAAGTGAAAAACTCAGAAACTTTGCAAACGAGCACAGAAACGTGTTTTACTCTGTTGAAATGGACCATAGAAGTTTTCCACAGGAATTGTTATTCAAAGCAGTGCTGTATCTGCAAGGCAGCTGCCACGCCCCACACATGAACGACCATACATCAGTACATTGTTCAGGTATTGAAATAAAAATAGGCGATGTAGTTGCTGATACTCCTAAGCTGTTGTGTTTTTTTTTTTTCTTCTTGTTTCGGCTGCTCCCTTCCTCAGGGGTCGCCACAGAGAACTAACTCGCACAAATACAGTACTTGGTAATTGTTTTTACACTGGACACCCTTCCTGACGCAACCACAGACCACCGAGCTACCACAGCCCTCTGTGTGGAGCAGAGAGCTGCTATCTAGGGTGCCCGGGGGTGCAGATGGTGGGGGGTT
>NW_023624644.1:0-3674 GCF_014905685.2 Nematolebias whitei
CAGCAAAATTTGTTATCGTGACAGGCCTAGCCTTATGTCTTTTCCTCCATCTCTCAAGGGAAAGCATGATGTAGCGTTAGATGGATCAACAAATTGGAAACTTGTCGTCAGTAATTTGGGAGTTGCTTCGGTCAGTCAACATGGTGGAGACAGAGTTGATTTAAAAGGCAAAGCTGTCAATTTACTGGTCGCTCTATGTTCCAACCCTCAACTTGGGCGGCTGTGGCTAAGTGGTTAGAGCAGTCGTCCTCCAATGCGAGCGTTGGGGGTTCGATTCCACCAGCAGTCACATGCCGAAGTGTCCCTGGGCAAGACACTGAACCCCTCATTGCCTCAGATGTGTGTCCCATCGGTGTATGAATGTGATTTAAAGCACTGATTAATCTTTGTACAGATCTAGTAGAGTGCTGTATGAATGGGTAAATGAGGACACAGATTGTGTTGTAAAGCGCTTTGAATATCTCATTAAAACATAAAGGCGTTATATAAGTACAGTCCATTTACCATTTACCTCTGGTTATGAGGTTTGGATAATGAGTGAAAAAATGAGATTCTCAAGATGAGATTCCAAGATAGAGACAGGGTGAGGAGCTCCATCATCCGGGGGGGAGCTTGGAATAGAAACACTGTTCCTTCTCAGCTGTCAGTTGAGGTGGTTCAGGCATCTGATTAGGATGTCTCCTGGGTACCTCTCGCTGGGAGGTTTTCCAGGCATGTCCCACTGGTAAGAGGCTCCAGAGCAGACAGAATGTCTTGTCTTTATTGGCCTGGGAATGCCTCGGTGTCTCCCAGAAAGAGCTGGTGAGTGTTTCTGGGGAGAGGATGGTCTGGGTTTCTCACCTGGACCTGTTGCCTCTGCGACCCGACTATGGATAAGCAGAAGATGGAGTCAGGGTCTAAACAGCATGAACTTGTGCATGTATTTGAACATTATGTTTGTATCCACACAGGGATAAAGTGAAACTTTTAGACTCATGGAGGTAAAAGTGAATCAACAAAGAAACTATTTGGACCTAAATGTAAAAAAAACAAAATTAATGAACTGCCTCAAAACTATGCTGCACAAATGTTTCATAAAATCAGAAAACGAGCTGACACTTGAAGTCTCTACGTTTACTGCACACGTTCATGAGTTATTTTATGATTCTTTCACTGAACCTTCTCAAATCCTCTGGAGCCTTCTAAAGCCACAGGACATCTTGTATCTCTTTCCGGCATCTAAAAACAAAAAAAAATAAAGCCCATCCTTTTTTAGTTATTATGGAATATAGTGGTACTTCCTAATGATCTAAAGGCTCTGCAAAGCCTTGTCAAGAAACAAAATAAATTCTAAAGACCGTTAGATGGACCTTGAGCCAAGAAGCTCAAAATCATCTAAAATATCATGGGATGAAAAAAAAAAAAAACCCACTTCAATACATTTTTGTATAATCTGATTAAATGTCCTGATATGACAAACAGAATAATTGTACCTCTCAACCAACACAGCGCTGTGCAGTCAAGGAGAAAATATCGTATCCATTTGATTAGAACGTTGCAGATACCTGCCTATAATCACACTGTTCCCACGCCTCCACCACAGCTGGAGGTAAAATTTGTCCCTCAGCCTCTGAATTTCATAAGACTTGCCAGACACATTACAAAAGGCTGCCGGCCATTTCTCTACTGAAATACATAAGAGTACTCGATATTTTACCCTGTACTTAGTCAAGCGTTGTAAAGTATTCTGCTTTGAAAATAAAAATGATAAAAGGCAGTGGATATTCCACAAGAAGTGATCTGTAGAAGCTTCAGTCAAGACGACAGGAATACTTATGTACATTTCTTATCGTTTCCACAATTAACCAGAAAAAAAAAACCCTGTAAAAGCATAACCACCCACATTTAAGTCACTATCTAGAAAACAGCAGCCTCTTGATGTACATGACTAATCCAGCAATGTGGGCAAAGCACTGAGACAACGGTCAGAGGTCAAACAACTCACAAGAACACCTTCGGCATTTACGCTACAACAAAAAGAAAGGCTATGACATGACACTGCATAACCACACTTTCTGATGCTGTGAGCGGTAAAAAGTAATTTATATTTAATGCTCAAACACCCATCCTGAATTAAAAACAGTTTGAAGACTTCCTCCTAAAATAAGCCTGCATCCTGTACAGCTTAATGTCTGCAAATTAAACTGACATCCTGATGGACAAGTACTATTAATTATACACTTTAGTTGTAGTACTCAAACATTATACTTGTTTTACAAAATCATGTCAGTTTTCATACCAAAAGGGCAAGTACTGTGGTTCCTCCCTAAATATTGCAGCAACAATCTCCTATAATAAAAGCTGTATTAATTCTTTTTAACCAACTGGGGGCAACATTTTACCTACACACAGGCTTGTGTAGGGTCAGATTGGGTTGATAATCTGGTGATTGGTGATTTATTAAATATTGCAAAACAATTAAAATATAAAAAGCAGACACACAATTCACAAATCATCAAATATGTAATGTAGAGGTACATCATCCATCCATTCATTATCCTTACCAGCTTCTTCCTTTTTGGGTCACTGGTGCCCATGTCCAGCAGTCACTGTGCGAGAGGCGGGGGACACTCTGGACAGGTCTCCAGTCCATCACAGGGACACAGAGACATACAACCATTCAATCTCTCACTCACACTTAGAGACAATTTAGAGTTACCAATCAGCCTAACATGCATGTTTTTTGTCTGTGGGAGTAAACCGGAGTACCCGGAGAAAACCCACGCATGCACGGAGAGAGCATGCAAACTCCACCCAGAAAGGCCCCCGGCTGGGATTTGAACTGGCGCGACCTGCTCACTGAGAGGCGGCAGCTCTACGAACTGTGCCACCGTGCTGCCCAGAGGTATATCATTACAAGAATTATTATTGATTTGTAATAAAATTAAAATAAAAAACTTTAAAAACACTGAACATGCATCTTGCCCATCTTGGCTCAAACTCAACGCTCAATAATTTGGCACATAAAATATGAGCATACCACTGGAATAGTTTTACTGAGATTATAATGAAAACATTGCACTCTGACCCCGGCGGTGTATAACAAAGACAGAAATAACCTACCGTTTGAAAAATTAAACCAGAGTGGAAGAGCCAGTTTACTATGCTGCATTTAATGACCACTTGTAAAGAATTATAATTGGACTATATCAAACAGTCCATTTTTAAACTGTATTTTGAACAAGGTTGTAATTCTCCGTGTAAGAAGGCAGCCTGAATGGCTAAAATGAAGCAAAGTTGTTGATATCACAGAAACACCCAACCTAAACTCAAAATAAAGATTAATTCTTGATTTTTGCTATTGCATGTGCAAGCCTGATTTGGATGCATTAGTACATCTAAATTTCCTATTATTAATTCCGAACAAAGAACATTGGAAATGTGAATAAAAGCAAGAGTCATTCACAAGTGCTTAGTCAGATACTTGGAAACAACAAACCTGGCTTTGTAAGAATGTGATGTGGCGCGTGTCATTATGACATCATTATATTATTATTACAGTAGTCCCTCGTTCATCGCGGGGGATCTGTACCATGAAAAACATCGAAGTAGGAATAGTCGTACGAGTAAGTAGTAGTTAATTTTATTATATTTATATATATATATATATATATATATATATATATATATATATA
>NW_023624645.1:0-3674 GCF_014905685.2 Nematolebias whitei
ATTCTTTCAGATACATTGGCAAGCTTGAAGACATCGCTTCAAACACAATGGCAAGCTTAAAAACTACACTTCAGACTTAGTGGAAAGCTTGAAAACATTATTCAGTCATATTGGCAAGCATGAACACATCCCATCAGACACATTGGCAAAAATCCTTTCAGACACATTTGTAAGCTTCAAAAAATCCTTTTGGACAAAGTGGCAAGCTAGAAAACATAATTTCAGACATAGTGGCTATCTTAAAAACATCCCATAAAGTCACATTGGCAAGCTTGTAAACATCCATTTAGATATTTTTGGAAGCTTGAAAACATCCCTTTGGACATTGTGGCAAGCTTGAAAACATCGCTTAAAACATAGTGGCATTCTTGTAAACATCTCTTCAGACATACTTGCAAGCTTGAAAACATCCCTTCAGACTCATTGGTAAGCTTCCCTTCAGACACATTTGAATGAATGAAAACATCCTTTTGGATATAGTGGCAAGCTTGAAAACATCACTTCTGAAATATTTGCAAGCTTGAAAAAATCCCTTTAGACATAATTTACAAGCTTGAAAATACCCCTTCAGACACAATGACAAATTTTAAAAAGATCCCTTCAGACACATTTGCAAGCTTGAAAACATCCCTTTGTGTCCAAAGTAGCAAGCTTGAATATATCCTTTCAGATGCATTGTCAAGCTTGAATTCATCCATTCATACATAGAGGTTAACTCGAAATCATCCTTTTAGACATATTGGCAAGCTTGAAAACATCACTTCAGACATAGTGGCAAACTTGAAATCATCCCTTCAGACACATTTGCAAGCTTGAAAACATCCCTTTGGACACATTTGGACGCTTGAAAATATCACTTCAGACAAAAAGGCAAACTTGAAAACATCCCTTCAGACACATTGACAAGCTTGAAAACATCCCATAAAGTTACGTTGGCAAGCTTGTAAACATGCATTTAGACAATTTTGGAGGCTTGAAAACATCCCTTTGGAAATTTGTGGCAAGCTTGGAAACATCTCTTCAGACACACTTGGAAGCTTGAAAACGTCAATTCAGACATAGAGGCAAGTTTGAAAACATCACTTCAGACATATTGACAAGCTTGAAATTATTTTTTCAGAAACATTGGCAAGCTTGAAGACATCGCTTCAAACACAGTGGAAGGCTTAAAAACTACACATCAGACATAGTGGAAAGCTTGAAAACATTACTTCAGTCATATTGGCAAGCTTGTAAACTTCCCGTCAGACATAGTGGAAAATTTGAAAACATCCCTTCCGACACATTTGGAAGCTTTAAAACATCACTTCAGACATATTGGCATGCTTGAAAACATCCATTTAGGCACAAGTGGAAGCTTAAAAACATCACTTCAGACATAAAGGCAAGTTTGAAAACATCACTTCAGACATATTGACAAGCTAGAAAACAATTTTTCAGAAACATTGGCAAGCTTGAAGACATCGCTTCAAACACAGTGACAAGCTTAAAAACTACACATCAGACATAGTGGAAAGCTTGAAAACATTACTTCAGTCATATTGGCAAGCTTGTAAACTTCCCGTCAGACATAGTGGAAAGCTTGAAAACATCCCTTCAGACACATTTGGAAGCTTGAAAACATCACTTCAGACAAAAAGGACAGCTTGAAAACATCACATTAGACATAGTGGCAAGCTTAAAAACATACTTTTAGACATAATGAAAGCTTGAAAACATCACTTCAGACATATTGACAAGCTTGAAAACATCCCCTCAGACACATTGGCAAGCTTGAAAATATCCATTCAGACATAGTGCAAAGCTTGAAAACATCTTTTTAGACGTATTTGCATGCTTGAAAACATCCCTTTAGGCACATTTGGAAGCTTAAAAACATCACCTCAGACATAAAGGCAAATTTGAAAACATCACTTCAGACATATTGACAAGCTTGAAAACATTTTTTCAGAAACATTGGCAAGCTTGAAGACATCGCTTCAAACACAGTGGCAAGCTTAAAAACTACATTTCAGACATAGTGGAAAGCTTGAAAACATTACTTCAGTCATATTGGCAAGCTTGTAATCTTCCCGTCAGTCATAGTGGAAAGCTTGAAAACATCCCTTCAGACACATTTGGAAGCATGAAAACATCACTTCGGACCAAAAGGCAAGCTTGAAAACATCCCTTCAGACACATTTGGAAGCTTGAAAACATCACTTATGACAAAAAGGCAAGTTTGAAAGCATCACTTCAGACATAGTGGCAAGCTTGAAAACATCACTTCAAAACATAAAGGCAAGTTTGAAAACATCACTTCAGACATATTGAGAAGCTTGAAAACATTATTTCAGATACATTGTCAAGTTTGAAAACATCCCATCCGACATAGTGGCAAGCTTGATAACATCCCTTCAGACACATTGCCATTCATCCGTTTTCATACATTTGCGAACTTGAAAACATCCCTTTGGATATAGTGGCAAGCTTGAAAACATCACTTCAGACACATTGACAAGCTTGAAAACATCCCATGAAGTCACATTGGCAAGCTTGGCAAAATATCCATTTAGATACTTTTGGAAGCTTGAAAACATCCCTTTGGACATTGTGGCATTCTTGAAAACATCCCTTAAAACATAGTGGCATTCTTGTAAACATCTCTTCAGACATATTTGCAAGCTCAAAAACATCAATTCAGACATAAAGGCAAGTTTGAAAACATCACTTCAGACATATTGACAAGCTTGAAAACATTCTTTCAGATACATTGGCAAGCTTGAAGACATCCCATCAGACACATTGGCAAGAATCCTTTCAGACACATTTGTAAGCTTCAACAAATCCTTTTGGACATAGTGGCAAGCTAGAAAACATAATTTCAGACATAGTGGCTAACTTAAAAACATCCCTTCAGACACATTGGCAAGCTTGTAAACATCCATTTAGATACTTTTGGAAGCTTGAAAACATCCCTTTGGACATTGTGGAAAGCTTGAAAGCATCGCTTAAAACATAGTGGCATTCTTGTAAACATCTCTTCAGACAAACTTGCAAGCTTGAAAACATCCCTTCAGACTCATTGGTAAGCATCCTTTCAGACACATTTGCAAGCTTGAAAACATCCCTTTGGACATAGTGGCAAGTTTGAATACATCCTTTCAGACGCATTGTTAAGCTTGAATAAATCACTTCAGACATGGTGGGAAACTTGAAAACATCCCTTCAGTCACATTGACAAGCTTGAAAACATCCCATAAAGTTACGTTGGCAAGCTTGTAAACATGCATTTAGACAATTTTGGAGGCTTGAAAACATCCCTTTGGAAATTGTGGCAAGCTTGAAAACATCACTTAAAATATTGTGGCAAGCTTGGAAACATCTCTTCAGACACATTGGCAAGCTTGAAGACATCGTTTCAAACACAGTGGCAAGCTGAAAAACTACACATCAGACATAGTGGAAAGCTTGAAAACATTACTTCAGTCATATTGGCAAGCTTGTAATCTTCCCGTCAGTCATAGTGGAAAGCTTGAAAACATCCCTTCAGACACATTTGGAAGCGTGAAAACATCACTTCAGACAAAAAGGCAAGCTTGAAAACATCCCTTCAGACACATTTGGAAGCTTGAAAACATCACTTAAGACAAAAAGGCAAGTTTGAAAGCATCACTTCAGACATAGTGGCAAGC
>NW_023624646.1:0-3674 GCF_014905685.2 Nematolebias whitei
CACCTAGGGACAACTTAGAGTTACCAATCAGTCTAGCATGCATGTTTGTGGTCTGTGGGAGAAAACCCACGCAGCACGGACAGAACATGCAAACTATCCAGAAAGGTCCTGGGCCAGGATTTGAACCGGCAACCTTCTTGCTGAGAGAAAACAGCTTTACTAAGTGTGCCACCCTTGATCAAACATCAGGAACCCAATTCACCTAATGTCCTGAACTGATAAAGTCTCTATAAAATCCATTTAACGTTTAAATTTCGGGTCCAGTGTCACAGGATGTTCTCTGAGCAGATCACTCGATCCAAAGAGTTCGAGATTCTGAGCCTGTTTTACCACAAATTATCTCCTTCTACCAGCTTCTACTTCCCATCCGTTTTGTCTGTGTTTGAAATTATAATTCTCCCAGTTTGCGTCACGGAGGAACAAACCTTCAGATTTCTGATCCGAACCAACAAACAAGCGAAGATTAACGGTGTGGCGATGGTTCAATCACTTTAATTGAACTGAGGCTATAAACACACAATTAGTCGGTGAGTATCTGTTGTACGCACCTGGCTCTCTGCTTTGCAGAGTCTAAACTGCATCCATCCTCCTGGGGTTTTGCATTAAAGAGGCTCTCTTGTCAGTAATTTGGGCTTTTCGTTTCTCCGCCGTCTCACCACATGCTCCTTTTAAACCGGACCCACCTGTGGATTTGCATGGCGAGCAGCGGAGTCTAAGTTTACATCAAACGCGTCGAGTGGAGACACAGATCTGGTTTCTGTGGACTGAGGCTACAGCCACATTTGCATTGGATTTCCCTCAAAATGCAATTTGTCAGAGGAGTTTTATAAACAAAAACTGAGGAAAGGTTTCTCCGCCAGTCGACTGGGACAAAGAACGCTTCGTGTGAAAAAGACAAAGTTCAGATTTATTCTGAAACGCTGTGACCTTACGTCAGTACCAACCCCTCATCTGTCCCTGAGGTCGTTCTTCAAACACTTTCTGATCAACCTTTAAGACTTTCAGACCAACATCTGCCCGCTTCTCGTCTGTATGCCAGTTCTGTTTGGCTAAAAATGGAATCAGTATCCTAAATAAAACCGGATCGTTTCAACCACCAGATCCAGTACGGCTCCAATCAGACCGGTTGTTTAGTTTCATGGGTTTACCAAGGATTTTGTTATAATTACATCTTCTCTTTTGGTTCTTTTGTTCGGGTCTTGGGATGATGTTCGTGAGAAGAATCTGAGCAATATGCTGCTTCTTTGAATGACCCTGAACAAGCAAGTCCTGATCCATAAACCTTCAGGTGTAGAAAGTCTAGTCTGAGGATCTGGTATCCTCTTTGAGCTTGATGAGGACCGATCAGCAACAACAAACCAACACGTGAAGAAAATGGACATTTAGCAGGAATTCAGTTACAGCTGGGATTGGGAAACATCTTTTAGTGTTTCCATCAAATGTAAAGTTCATAGCAGGCTCCTCTCGGTCCGCTGGTCTGGAGAGAAGAACCTGCGGTGCCATCGGTCGCTGCAAAAAATAAAACGGTCATTTCAATTCAGTTTATTTATATAGCGCCAAATCACAACAAAGTTGTCACAGGGCACTTTACAGGAACACTCACATCTTCCAGTCCTGATTCAGACCTCATGACCACAAGTGACGGTTGGAATGTTGACAGACCAGTAAATCCAGAGTTATTCCTTTCAGCACAGCTCCTTTTTCATCACGACAGACCGGATCAATACCCTCATTACTTTAGATGAGGTTGTGATCCAGCAGACCATCTGCTGCTCCATCCATCCATCACTCAGGAACAAGGCTCACAGATACCTGAACCTCTCCCCTTGAGACAAACATTAACCCCCACCCTGTAGGGAGCAGTTGAAGACCACAGCCTTAGACTTGGAGGAAGTGACTCTAGCGGAGGACCTCCTCCAAGCACACTGATGATCATGACCTGAAGCACATCATCTGCATTAAGCTGAGACCAGATCCTGAGGTTCCCAAACCAGACCCCTCATCTCCAGGACCGAGACCCTGTCTCTGAAGACCTCTAACAGGATCAGCGACCTTCATCTGGTCATGTGAAGAACACGTTCTATACATCAGACCTGGTTCTGTGGTCCTGGGCTGGTGTTTTGGACAATGTGGGTGTCAGTAAGTCTTTGTCCAGAGACGTTTATGTGTGGAAACATTTTAAAACTGTTGGACTTTGGGTGGAAAGACAACAAATAAACCAAGAAGACCACCTCTGTCTGTCCGTGACATCATGAGGGAGTCTACACCATAGATTACCTATAAGCTTCGGCCACCCAACAGTCCTGATATGACCCATGTCTCCGATCTGAACAAATGTTATTTAAACTACCGTGTTCTGGTTGACTCTGGCATCGGCTCGGTTTCACCTGCAGCACCTCTCCGTCAACACGCCTCGTGTTTCCGTTTGTTCTCCGTGATGAGCATCATCTCCCAGCTGGGGGGGGGGGGGGGGGGAACGGGGGAAGAAGAAACGCTCATCCATCAGATTTGCATGACTGCTGTGGTTGATTTAAATCCGCAGAATATTCCATTACTGAGGAGCATCAGAGCCTCAAATGGTTCCATCAACCTCTTTACATGAAAGTCCTCCTCTGAGGGTTCGGTCCCTAAAGATGAAGGTCCCACCACAAACTGAAGAATGCTGCATGGTCTCCGTAAGGTGCTGCCAACCAGGGAAACATTTTCATTTAGGCTTGTTATGAATGAAGGTGAGGGCCTTAAACTGTTGCCATCAGAACAAATGGAGAGGGGACCCGGGGGGGGTACTGTTAGAACTACGTATTGAGCCAGCTCAGTAGATACACTTCAGCCTGTTCCAGATGAAATCCTGACAGAAAACAAAAGCAACACTAACGTGGATGTGAGGAGGACGTCTCTGATGTCAGGGACCAATCCCCAGAGGACATCTGGGTGATACCAGGGACAAATTGGGGATATGGAGGACGTCTCAGTGAAGTCAGGGATGAATCCAAACACTGTAGCATGAAGTGGAAACTGTGGCGTGTGGACCGTGTGTGTTTTGAATCAGAGAGTTGCCCATATGGAGGAAACCTGAGGAAAACAGATGAAAAGTGTGTGTGTGTGTGTGTCATGTGCAGCTGTGCTCCAGGTGTGCAGCAACAGCACAGACAGCTCCTGTCGGCAGCAGTAGATGGTGTTAACTCCCAGAGATGACAGCAGCCAAACATGACTTCACTCAGGATGTGGAGAGCTGAAAGGGACCGAGTGGACCACGAGAGCCGAGCAGCACCAGACACCAATGATCTGTCAGGTTTAACTGATGCTCTTCTCCCTCAGAACAACTCGTTTTTGTGAGCTACGGTACACGTCCCAAAACTCATGGACAACAAGGAGCTGGGACCAGGTCTACAGAGACCAGCGCCATACTACAGAGACCAGCGTTGGTCTACAGAGCCCGGCGCTGGTCTCTGTAAACCAGCGTCAGTCTACAGAAACCAGCGTTGGTATACAGAGACCAGTGCCGGTCTACAGAGACCAGACAACAAAAAGCTGGGACCAGGTCTACAGAGACCAACGCTGGTCTACAGAGACCAGTGTCAGTCTAGAGACCAGCGCTGGTCTACAGAAACCAGTGTCAGTCTACAGAGACCAGCATCGGTCTACAGAGACCAGCATCAGTCTACAGAGACCAG
>NW_023624647.1:0-3673 GCF_014905685.2 Nematolebias whitei
GGAACTCGTGAAAAGTATGAATATATTTCCCTATATGTCATACTACAATTGGTGGCCCGTAACGTGCTCATAAATGACTGTAAATTCGTGTAAAAATTGATTTTTTTACGTGTTGGCATGAAAAATAACAGTTGTCAGCTGTGCTGAAACGCAGCTCATGCTGCGCCGCTGAAGCGAAACGCTGCATGTTTTAGCGTGTTGGTCTAGGAAGCTCACAGGAAGCTGAAATAGTGTCATAAGTCTTTATGAAAGCTGAATTTGTACGACTGTTATGTGTAGCTAAGCTTATGAGCTGTGGAAACGCTGTTTTCTGTTTAAACTGTGGTTCAAACGGACGGAGGTCCGGTTGTTGGACCGGCTCGGTTCTGAAAGAAAAAGTTCGAACGAGTTGTTTTAAACGGTTTAAAAGACGTTGTGCCACGGAGTAGCAGACTCCGCAAAGCTCAGAGTTGATTCGTTACATTTTTTAACAGAAAAAGTGCATTTTGACAGTTTAAAAGACGAAAAGTTGACGAATTTTAGTTCACGTGAACCTAGCATGCTAGTTGTTACTAACGTTTCCTGATTGGTTGAATATTGCTGCTGTGGAGCGCTCTGATTTGCTGAGAAGGTAAACTGACGTGGCTACGTCATCTCCTCTCAACCCTGCGCTGCTCTGTCATTGGTGATTTCAGTCACGTGACCCGGAAATGAAAATTCGTTTTCATGGGGAAATAAAATCTGCTTTTTAAAGCTGAAAAGCGCTTTAAAAGTGTATTTTGACACGCTGGTTAAGTTCTTCGAAGCATACTCGCTGAAATTTTGCCACGTTAGAGTTTAAAATCCGTCATTAAATGATGTTTTGGAACAACGCTAGCGATGCTAATTTTTAGCTAACAGCTAACGACCGGATGAATGACGTGTCACGTCACTTCCCCCATGTCGGAAATGAGCTTTGCCGTGTTTAAAATCACTAAATAAAGCTGCAATATTGTTCCACAAAAACTCATGTTCATGCTAAGAAGTCGTGCTTGTTGAAATTTTGCCACGTTTGTGTAAAAAATCCGTTCAGAAATGTTGGTTTTAACCGAGTCTAGCCGATGCTAAATTTTTAGCTAACAGCTAACGACCGGACGTCCCAGGAAGTGATAGCTCCCCTACTGGACAACACAAACAGTGTCTGAGTTGAAATTATTAAGGTTGTTCTGACATCTTCTGGACAAACTTGAGAACACAGGTTTTCACTCGCTTTTTAGGTTTAAATAGTGAAATTAAACGTTTTTATTTTTCTAAAAGGCATTTTTGAGTTAACAAACTTCCTCAAAAGCTGAATAAACACTGTTATCTTGCATTTTAAAAGTTATAAAGGTATTTATGCAAAGAGCATTTACCAAAGAGACTTTATTCACTGGTAATCCCTTAAAAGGTACAAAATAAAGTTAGGAACTTTTTAAAAATAGAAACGGTTCAAATATTCACAAAGTTGGAAAAAAGTTTACTCATTTGCTAAAAGGATAGTGCACGTTTAATTGATAAATCACTAAATAAAAGTAAATATATCAGACAAAGAGACTTTGCTGATTTTATTTATTTTGAAAAACCTAAAACATTAAAATTCTCCTGTTTAATCTTTAAATAGAAGAAAAATGGCAAGCGAAGAAGAAGAAGAGAACCTTTTAAAACCAACAAATGATGATATCATTTTGGGGGCCTTACATATTTTAACAACTCCACTTATTGGCAAGGAAGTACAGCAATTACAACAACTCGATGAAATTCAAAGACATGAAGAGCTGAAAAGTCTGGCCGCAGGAACATTACAGACAGAGAGTAAAAAGCTTAGCCATGAACGGTTAGCAAAAATCTCTCTGCTTCTAAAAGCTGAATTGGATGAACGGTCGAAGCGCCTTGTCTGGATGTCTAAAACACATGAGGAGGAGCTCGCAGAAAAACAGGCGTCATTACAAACACAATCTTATGAGAAGATTAGTGAAAAGGACCGTCAATATCAAGCTGCGTGTTTAGACAATGAACATCTACAAAGAGAGTTGCAGCTCGCAAAAATGGAACTGGAACAATGCAAAATAGATAAACAAAATCTACAAAAGCTACATATGCGCTTAGAAGGTGACTATTATACATCCCAGGAACATTTAAAAAAATGTGAGGCGAAACTAATAGCAGCAACAGAAAAAGGTCAGAAAGTTGGGCAAGGTGACCTGGAATCCAAGCCAGACCCTGAACAGAGTCGGGGTAATACACCAATAACTCAACAACCTCTTTACTCACCCGGTGCTTTTAGACCCATCAAAACACCTACACAAACGGGCAGAGTAACACCCCCACAACAGATCACGCATGTGAGACCATTGATATCTTCTCCATCAATGGATGACTTGCAAAAAATCTCAAAATATGTACAACGCTTCGTTCCTGGACCGTTGGGCTCATCTGGAACAAAAGCGTACCTCAGAGATCTGGATTTCAGATTGAGATCTTATCCTAATGCTACGGTAGAAGATAAAATCAGTCTGATACGACTCACTTCGGACAGAGAGGTGTTTACCTTCATCGAGCGTCTACCAGATGCAACGAGAAGGGATTACAAACTTCTGTGTGAAGCTCTGATCAAAGAGTACGACTCCTGCACAGGACCAGCTGGATACCCAGCCGCAGAAAAGGTCACGCAGGGTAAAGCTGAACATCCAAAAGTTTATTACAAAAGAATCTTCCAAGCTTATTTTGGTAACAGAAATGAAACCGGGATGGAGGAAGAAGAAAATTTTAAATTTGTTTTCAGCAAAAATCTCCACACTGACATACGCATGTCAGTACAAATTATGGCAAATTTCAGAGAAAAATCCATAAATGAGATTAAACAGTGTGCTGTGAATGTGTTTGAGGCACGTTCTCATGCTAAGACGCCCATAGAAGTGTTTCCTGGTGTAAAGGTTAAACCCCACTCCCTAGAAATGGAAGGAAGGCGTGCGACGCCACCTCCTCCTAAAACAGGCGAGAAAAGGCAGTATTTTCAGACTAACAAACCGCATAATGAAGGTGCACGCTGGGACGAAAAGGCTCCTCTTTCAGAGGATGAACGTGATTATCATATATGGGACATGCGTAGGACGCAAGAATATGGGAACCGAGAGGACCCATATTATCAGGGGAAATCCGAAGAGGAACCCCCAAAAGACGTACCTAACCCTCCCCCACCTCGGACGAAACGTACCGAGGCGATAAAATCACAAAGGTCCCAGGAACAAGGCCCTAAACCTCTGAGCTCGGAAGAGACAGAGGAAATGCAAAGGTTTTTAGGCACTTTGATACACGCTGAAATGGGAACCAAACCAGGAGCACAATGTAGTGATCTGATCGCTACTAAATCTGAAGGCGCGAATGACAACATTACAGATGTCGGTGAAACACACCAAGACATTGCTGTTATTGCCTCCAACAACCCCTCATCGGACGAAGGGGGGATAAACTCACACACAAACGATGATGAGTCATCGCAAACTGAAAACTCAGAACCTGACTTTCATGATTTTGAACTAGGCATTCCAGTTCTGGGAGGACTCCCAGATAATCTGGTACCGAGTCAAGACACTGGGCCAGTATGTTTCACGAAACCATCACAGGCCACAGCTCTTTTCTCAACCAATGACGTCGACCAAGGACCACAAACCTATGG
>NW_023624648.1:0-3673 GCF_014905685.2 Nematolebias whitei
GGAACTCGTGAAAAGTATGAATATATATCCCTATATGACATACTACAGTTGGTGGCCCGTAACGTGCTCATAAATGACTGTAAATTCGTGTAAAGATTGACTTTTTACATGTTGGCATAAAAGAAAAATAACAGTTTAACAGCTGTGCTGAAACGCAGCTCATGCTGCACCGCCTGAAGTCAAAACGCTGCATGTTTTTAAGCGTGTTGGTCTGTGAAGCTCAGGAAGCTCACAGGAAGCTGAAATAGTGTCATATGTCTTTGTGAAAGCTGAAATTGTACGCCTGTTACGTGTAACTAAAAGCTGATGAGCTGTGGAAACGCTGTTTTCTGTTTAAACTGTGGTCCAAACGGACGGAGGTCCCGTTGTTGGACCGGCTCGGTTCTGAAAAAAAAAAAAAGTTCGAACGAGTTGTTTTAAACGATTTAAAAGACGTTGTGCCACGGAGCGCCGACTCCGCAAAGCTCAGAGTTGATTCGTTACAATTTTTAACAGAAAAAGTGCATTTTGACAGTTTAAAAGACGAAAAGTTGACGAATTTTAGTTCACGTGAACCTAGCATGCTAGTTGCTTTAACGTTTCGTGATTGGTTGAATATTGCTGTTGTGGAGCGCTCTGATTTGCTGAGAAGGTTGACTGACGTGGCTACGTCATTTCCTCTCAACCCTGCGCTGCTTTGTCATTGGTGATTTCAGTCACGTGACCCGGAAATGAAAATTTGTTTTCATAGGGAAATAAAATCTGCTTTTTAAAGCTGAAAAGCGCTTTAAAAGTGTATTTTGACACGCTGGTTAAGTTCTTCGAAGCATACTCGCTGAAATTTTGCCACGTTAGAGTTTAAAATCCGTCATTAAATGATGTTTTTGAACAACGCTAGCGATGCTAATTTTTAGCTAACAGCTAACGACCGGATGAATGACGTGTCACGTCACTTCCCCCATGTCGGAAATGAGCTTTGCCGTGCTTAAAATCACTAAATAAAGCTGCAATATTGTTCCACAAAACTCATGTTCATGCTATAAAGTCGTGCTTGTTGAAATTTTGCCACGTTTGTGTAAAAAATCCGTTCAGAAATGTTGGTTTTAACCGAGTCTAGCCGATGCTAATTTTTAGCTAACAGCTAACGACCGGACGCCACAGGAAGTGATAGCTCCCCTACTGGACAACACAAACAGTGTCTGAGTTAAAATTATTAAGGTTGTTCTGACATCTTCTGGAGAAACTTGAGAACACAGGTTTTCACTCGCTTTTTAGGTTTAAAGAGTGAAATTAAACGTTTTTATTTTTCTAAAAGGCATTTTTGAGTTAATAAACGTTCCTCAAAGCTGAATAAAAACTGTTATCTTGCATTTTAAAAGTTATAAAGGTATTTATGCAAAGAGCATTTACCAAAAAGTTTTTATTCACTGGTAATCCCTTAAAAATAAGGTACAAAATAAAAGTTAACTTATTAAAAAATAGAAACAGTTACAGATATTCACAAAGTTGGAAAAAGTTTACTCATTTGCTAAAAGGATAGTGCACGTTTAATTGATAAATCACTAAAAAAAAGTAAATACATCAGACAAAGAGACTTTGCTGATTTTATTTATTTTGAAAAACCTAAAACATTAAAATTCTCCTGTTTAATCCTTAAATAGAAGAAAAATGACAAGCGACGAAGAAGAAGAGAACCCTTTAAAACCCAATACAAATGATGATATCATTTTAGGGGCCTTACATATTTTAACAACTCCAATTATTGGTACACAAATACAGCAATTACAACAACTCGATGAACTTCAAAGACATGAAGAGCTGAAAAATCTGGCCGCAGGAACATTAGAGCCAGAGAGTAAAAAGCTTAGCCATGAACGGTTAGCAAAAATCTCTCTGCTTCTAAAAGCAGAATTGGATGAACGGTCGGAACGCCTTGTCTGGATGTCTAAAACACATGAGAAGGAGCTCGCAGAAATGCAGGCGTCACTAGAAACAAAATCTTATGAAAAGATTAGTGAAAAAGACCGTCAATATCAAGCTGCGTGTTCAGACAATGACCAGCTACAAAGACAGTTGCAGCTCGCAAAAATGGAACTGGAACAATGCAAAATAGATAAACAAAATCTACAAAAGCTACATATGCGTTTAGAAGGTGACTATTGTACATCCCAGGAACATTTAAAAAAATGTGAGGCGAAACTAATAGCAGCAACAGAAAAAGGTCAGAAAGTTGGGCAAGGTGACCTGGAATCCAAACCAGACCCTGAACAGAGTCGGGGTAATACACCAAAAACTCAACAATCTCTTTACTCACCCGGTGCTTTTAGACCCATCCAAACACCTACACAAACGGGCAGAGTAACACCCCCACAACTGATCACGCATGTGAGACCATTGATATCTTCTCCATCAATGGATGACTTGCAAAAAATCTCAAAATATGTACAACGCTTTGTTCCTGGACCGATGGGCTCATCTGGAACAAAAGCGTACCTCAGAGATCTGGATTTCAGATTGAGATCTTATCCTAATGCTACGGTAGAAGATAAGATCAGTCTGATACGACTCACGTCAGACAGAGAGGTGTTTACCTTCATCGAGCGTCTACCAGATGCAACGAGAAGGGATTACAAACTTCTGTGTGAAGCTCTGATCAAAGAGTACGACTCCTGCACAGGACCAGCTGGATACCCAGCCGCAGAAAAGGTCACGCAGGGTAAAGCTGAACATCCAAAAGTTTATTACAAAAGAATCTTCCAAGCTTATTTTGGTAACAGAAATGAAACCGGGATGGAGGAAGAAGAAGGTTTTAAATTTGTTTTCAGCAAAAATCTCCACCCTGACATACAAACGTCAGTGCAAATGATGGCAAATTACAGAGAAAAATCCATCAGTGAGATTAAACAGTGCGCTGTGAATGTGTTTGAGGCACGTTCTCATGCCAAGACGCCCATAGAAGTGTTTCCTGGTGTAAAGGTTAAACCCCACTCCCTAGAATTAGAAGGAAGGCGTTCATCGCCACCTCCTCCTAAAAAAGGAGAAAAAAGGCAGTATTTTCAGACTAACAAACCGCATCATGAAGGTGCACGCTGGGACAAAAAAGCTCCTCCTTCAGAGGACGAACGTGATTATCGTAAATGGGATCAGCGGAGGACGCAAAAAAATGGGAACCGAGAGGAACCCCAAAAAGACGTACCTAGCCGCCTCCCACCTAGGACGAAACGTCCCGAGGCGAAAAAATCACAAAAGTCCCAGAAAAAAGGCCCTCCACCTCTGAGCTCGGAAGAGCCAGAAAAATTGCGTGAAATGTTAGAAGACTTGAAACACACTGACAAGGGAAGCCGACCAAAAACACTATGCAGTGAGGTACTCACTATTACATCTCTGGGCGCGAATGACAACACTACAGACGTCGGTGAAACACACCAAGACGTTGCTGTTGTTGCCTCAAACAACCCCTCATCGGATGAAAGGGGGGTAATCACACACACAAACGATGACGAGTCATCGCAAGCTGAACACGCAGAAACAGCTACAGCTGTGCTGACGGTTCAGACAAACCAAGATTACACAAGCACTTCTGAACGCATGAAGAAGCGCCAGAAAAAACCCAAGAGGTTTCTGTGTAACTTTATCAGAAAGGGGGCCGCCAAAAAGGCGTACCTGTCAGTAACACTCGAAGGTGTCCTCACAC
>NW_023624649.1:0-3673 GCF_014905685.2 Nematolebias whitei
TGCAGTGTGCCGAGTCATATTTTCAGTATGATCGTCGGGCACTTTTGGAGCTCCGTACTTTTGCTGAAATTCCCACGGAGTTTTTGAACAGCGGCCAGCACTCTCCCCCACCGGTCCTATCTGAGATTCCTGCGTTCCTTCTGCGTGACCCTGGCCTTTCTCCATGGAGGAAACGTCGCAGACGTCGTGGGAAGCGTGCAGGGATTTTGGTGAAACTGAGGCAAAGTGTGGATTATTCTAACAGGACTCGCTCTGGATCTGATCATCTCCTCTCTGACTCGTGGTGCTCCCGGGGCCCGGCTGCTGGCCAGCTGCCCACGCGCTCAGTCCATGGAAACACCTGGAGTTGTTTACCTGTGCGCCGCACCAGCAGACCAGGAGGAGCTGTTCTTCATAACCTGCGCCCGCTGGCGCGCGCGTCTCCCTCCACGGCTGTGCCTGTGTCGGACAATATCAAGATGTGTTTAATCAACGCAAGGTCTGTTTCCAACAAGACGTTTATCCTCAATGACTTTTTTAAAGATGAGGAGTTGGATTTTCTGTTCTTCACAGAATCATGGATTTCTGATGGTGAGTCCAGCGCCTTGGTGGAACTACTTCCTCCGGACTGTGTATGTTTCAATGCCCCGTGGCCATCAGGTCGGCGCGGGGGGGGGGATTATTAACAGTTTTTAAAGCAAACTTTGCGTGTAAACAGTTGTCCATCCCGGTGTCCCGCGCCAGCTTCGAGCTGAGCGCCTTTGAACTTGGACACTCTCCTCCGGTCCTGTGTGCGCTCATCTACCGCCCACCTCGTTCTAAGGACTTCATAAATGAATTCTCTGACTTTTTGGCTGATATCACACAGAGATACACTCACTTTTTGCTTATTGGTGACTTTAATTTGCATGTGTGTTGTCAGGAGAAGCCCTTAGTGAAGGACTTTCTGGATTTATTGGACTCTTTTAATTTAGCTCAGCAGGTGAGCGGCCCCACCCAAGAACATGGTCACACGCTGGACCTCGTTTTAACACGCGATGTCTCTGTTTCTAATTTGAAAATCGGTGACAATGTTTTTTCAGATCACATGCCTGTATTGTTTGACTTCACCCCCCCCTTGTCCTACTGCTAAGACGCGCGTTCCTGCACGTACGCGTTCCATTAACCATTTCACTGCTGCTCGTTTTAATGAAGGTTTTAACTCTGAGAGGATCGAACAGCTCTCGGTGTCTCTTACCACTGAGGAGCTAACCTCTCAGTTCAACTCTGCCTGTTTAAATGTTCTGGACCATGTTGCTCCCCTTAAGACCAGAAAAACAAAACTTAAATCAGAGCCTTGGCTGAATGACGTCACGCGAGCCGTTAGGCGGCAGTGTCGCAAAGCTGAACGAAAGTGGAGGAAGGACAGGCTCCAGGTGTCTTTTCAAATGTTAAGGGAGAGTTGGCGTCACTATCAGAAAACCGTTAAAGTTGCCAAATGTAAATTATTTTCTGATTTAATTGTCTCCAACTCCCACAACCCCCGAGTTCTTTTCTCCACCCTGAACTCAGTTCTACACCTCAGTGAGCCTTCACCTCTGGAAGCCTCAACTGAGCTGTGTGAAAACTTCCTCCATTTCTTTTTAGAAAAAGTGGCAAACACCCGGGCACTCATTTCTCCACCAGCTCATGATCTGTCCATCCCTTCTCAGTGTGTGGCTGTGTTTGACCACTTTGAGCCCATCTCTCTGTCCTCTCTGGAGCAGGTAAGGTGCAGCATGAAGCCATCTGGTTCCCCCTTTGATGTGGTCCCCCCTCGACTGCTAAAGGAAGTTTTTCCTACCCTGGGTCCTTTTATCCTCGCTATTCTGAATAGCAGTTTATCCTCAGGTGTGGTGCCAAAGACTTTTAAACATGCTGCTGTCCAGCCCCTCCTGAAAAAACCTAACCTTGACCCCTCAGTCATGTCCAACTTCCGGCCTGTCTCCAGACTCCCATTCACCTCTAAACTACTGGAAAAAATTGTGGAGTCTCAGTTGAAACAGTTTTTGGGGGATCACACTATCCTTGAGTTATTCCAATCTGGCTTCAAATCTCTCCATAGCACTGAAACTGCTCTACTGAAGGTTTTTAATGACATTTTCATATCCACAGACGCAGGTGATTCTGTGCTGCTTGTCCTATTGGACCTTACATCTGCTTTTGACACCATCGACCACAATATCCTCATTTCTAGACTGGAGCAGTGGGTGGGCATCACAGGGTCAGCCCTTAAATGGTTTGGGTCCTACCTCTCTGACAGAACCTTCTGTGTCAATATCAAAGATTTTAGTTCGGCATCGACAGCGCTCCAGTGGGGGGTACCGCAGGGGTCCATCCTCGGTCCCCTTCTCTTTTCTTTATACCTGCTGCCACTAGGTGCTATCTTCCGCAAACACGACATACCCTTTCATTTCTATGCCGATGATTGCCAAATTTACTTCCCCCTGAGGCACAGAGGCACACGCTCTATTCAGCCTCTTCTTGACTGCCTGGCTGACATCCGGGACTGGATGGCTTTAAACTTCTTAAGCTTCAATGAGAAGAAGTCTGAAGTCATGCTGTTCCATCCCAGTGGCTCACTCATGAACTATGACATTGACCTATTCTCTCTAGCCCCGCTAGAGAAACAAAAGGTCACTAATCTGGGGGTGATAATGGACCCGTCCTTAAAACTCAACAGTCACGTAAACATGATGGTCAAATCCTGTTTTTTTCAGCTGAGACGGCTGTCTAAGCTGAAGCCTATACTCAACAAAAAGAACCTTGAGACAGTGATCCACGCCTTCATAACATCTAGGCTTGATTACTGCAATTCACTTCTGTTTGGAATCAGTCAGTCCTCCATTGCTCGTCTACAATTGGTCCAAAATGCTGCAGCCCGATTTTTAACTGGTACAGGTTATAGAGAGCACATCACGCCAGTTTTGGCCTCCCTGCACTGGCTACCCATTCACCTTCGGATCCATTTCAAAATTCTCATGTATGTTTTTAAATCACTGAACAGTTCCGCCCCATCCTATCTCACTGATCTTCTGCAGCCATATGTCCCACCGCGCTCTCTGAGGTCAGCAGACCAGATGCTTCTCTCAGTCCCAGAAACCCGTCGTAAGCTCAGAGGTGACAGGGCTTTCTCTGTTGCAGGTCCACGACTGTGGAATGAGTTGCCACTGAGTGTCCGGCAGGCTTCCACACTCTCAGTCTTTAAGTCTCGCTTGAAGACCCACTTCTATTCGCTTGCCTTTAACACGGTGTGATTTGTTTTGGTCCGGTCTGTTCTCTACTCTGTTGGCCATTTTAGTTAGCTTCTGCTGCTATTTGTATCTGTATTTCTATTTTATGTTTTCCTGTCCGCTGTGCATGTTTGTGTTCTTTTGTACAGCACTTTGGTTGGCCTTGTTGCTGTTTTAAGTGCTATATAAATAAATTGGTATGGTATGGTATGGTATGTTTTTATGAAGCCATCGCTCTGTTGCACAGACTGCTTTGATGATGGAAAAACAGATTTTAATTAAATCTGTCCTCCTGGCAACCATCAAACTTGTTTTTCACTGCTCTCACGCAATCCGGTCAGGGAGAGGTATAAAGGAGGTGTGACAGGCAAGGGAATTTTGGAAGTCTGCTGTGGACTAACGCGTGAGTGCCCGGCGCAATTTTGATGTGATTCTTCTTTACC
>NW_023624650.1:0-3672 GCF_014905685.2 Nematolebias whitei
TTATCCTGTTAACATCGGCAGCGGCTGTCCTCAGCTCCTCGAACAGTTTAGCTGACATAATTGTTATGTCTGCCCCACCGTCCAGAAGTGCTTCGTGTGTGAGGACACCTTCGAGTGTCACTGACAGGTACGCCTTTTTGGCGGCCCCCTTTCTGATAAAGTTACACAGAAACCTCTTGGGTTTTTTCTGACGCTTCTTCACGCGTTCAGCCTTATCTGTGTAATCTTGGTTTGTCTGAACCGTCAGCACAGCAGTAGCTGTTTCTGCGTGTTCAGCTTGCGATGACTCGTCATCGTTTGTGTGTGTGTTTACCCCCCTTCATCCGATGAGGGGTTGTTTGAGGCAACAACAGCAATGTCTTGGTGTGTTCCACCGACATCTGTAATGTTGTCATTCGCGCCCTCAGATGTAATAGGAATTACATTACTGCATAGTGCTCCTGGTCGGCTTCCCTTGTCAGTGCGTTTCAAATCTTCTAACATTTCGCGTAATTTTTCTGTCTCTTCCGAGCTCAGAGGTGTAGGGCCTTTTTTCTGGAACCTTTGTGATTTTTTCGCCTTGGTACGTTTCGTCCGAGGTGGGAGGCGGCTTGGTACGTCTTTTGGGTGTTCCTTTCCGGACGTCCCCTGATAATATGGGTCCTCTCTGTTCCCATATCTTTGCGTCCTACGCACATCCCATTTACGATAATCACGTTCATCCTCTGAAAGAGGTGCCTTTTTGTCCCAGCGTGCACCTTCATTACGTGGTTTGTTAGTTTGAGTATACTGCTTTTTCTCGCCTTTTTTAGGAGGAGGTGGCAACGCACGCCTTCCTTCCAGTTCTAGGGAGTGGGGTTTAACCTTTACACCAGGAAACACTTCTATGGGCGTCTTAGCATGAGAACATGCCTCGAACACATTCACAGCACACTGTTTAATCTCACTGATGGATTTTTCTCTGAAATTTGCCATCATTTGCACTGATGTTTTAATATCAGTGTGGAGATTTTTGCTGAAAACAAATTTAAAACCTTCTTCTTCTTCCATCCCGGTTTCATTTCTGTTACCAAAATAAGCTTGGAAGATTGTTTTGTAATAAACTTTTGGATGTTCAGTTTTACCCTGCGTGACCTTGTCTGCGGCTGGGAAACCAGCAGGTCCCGTGCAGGAGTCGTACTCTCTGATCAAAGCTTCACACAGAAGGTTGTAATCCTTTCTCGTTGCATCAGGTAGACGCTCGATGAAGGTGAACACCTCTCTGTCTGAAGTGAGCCTTATCAGACTGATCTTATCTTCAACCGTAGCATTAGGATAAGATCTCAATCTGAACTCAAGATCTCTGAGGTACGCTTTTGTTCCAGATGAACCCATCGGTCCAGGTACAAAAGGTTGTACATATTTTGAGATTTTTTGCAAATCATCCATTGAAGGAGAAAGTATCAACGGTCTCACTTGCGTGGTTGGTAGTGGGGGTGTTTCTCTACCCATATGTGTGGGTGTTTGGATGGGCTTAAAAGCACGAGGTGTGTAAAAGATTTTTGGAGGTTTTGGTTGATGATCCGGACTCTGTTCACGGTCTTCTCTGGATTCCAGACAACCTTGCGCCTCGTCATTACTTTTATTTGTTGCCGCTCTTAGTTTCTCCTCACATGCTTTTAAGCGTTCCTGTGATGTTTGATAATCACTTTGTAAACGCCTATATAGCTCCAGTAATGCTTGTTTATCCACTCTGCGTTCTTCCAGATCTATTTTTGCGAGCTGCAACTCTTGTTGTAGCTGTTCATTGTCTGAACACGCAGCTTGGTACTGACGGTCTTTTTCACTAATCTTGTCATAAGATTGAGCTTGTAATGACGCCTGCATATCTGAGAGCTCCCTCTCATGTGTTCTAGACAGCATGACATTGCGTTCAAACTGTTCATCCAATTCCGCTTTAAGAAGCAGAGAGATTTTTGCTAACCGTTCCTGGCTAGCCTTTTTACTCTCTGACACTGATGTTCCTTCTGCCAGACTTCTCAGCTCTTCCTCTCTTTGAAGTTCATCAAGTTGTTCTAATTGCTCTATTTGCTTACCAATAATTGAATTTGTTAAAATATGTAAAGCCCCCAAAATGATATCATCATGTGGTTGGGAGTTGAAAGGGTTAACCTCTTCTTCTTCTTCTGCCATTTTCTTCTATTTAAAGATTAAATAGGAGAATTTAGTGTTTTAGGTGTTAAAATAAAATCAGAAAAAGTCTCTTTTTCTGATATTTACTCTTATTTAGTGATTTAGCAATTAAACGTGCATTATCTTTCCAACAAATGAGTAAACTTTTATCTCTGTGAATATCTGTATCTGTATTTTTAAAAAAAAAGTTTCTAATTTTTTTTTTTGCTCCTTTTTCTTAAGGAATTACCAGTGAATAAAAATGTGTTGGTAAATGCCTTTCTGCATAAATACCTTTCACTTTTTAAATGTAAGATAACAGTAAAAATTCAGCTTGAAAAACGTTTATTAACTCATCAAATGCGTCTAAGCACGTCTAATTTCACTCAAAGTCACCTAGAAGCGAAGTGAAACTGTGATATCAAGTTTCCCAGGAGAGGGGAGTATAACCCTATTTATTTTAACTCAGACACTGTTAGTGTTGTCCAGTAGGAGTCGCTATGACTTCCTGTGGCAGCCGGTCGTTAGCTGTTAGCTTAAAATTAGCATTGGCTAGCGTGGTCTGAAAACACCATTTAGTGGCGGATTTTAAACTCAAACATGGCAAAATTTTAACAATTAGGCTTTGAAGAACGTAGCAGCGGATCAGAATGCAACTTTAAAGCGTATTTCAGCTTTAAAAAAACAGATTGAAAATCCCTATGAAAACGAGTTTTCATTTCTGGGTCACGTGACTGAATCTACCAATGACAGAGCAACAACGGGGTGAGAGGAAATGACGTAGGCACGTCACTCACTTCTCAGCGAATCACAGCGTTCCAACTCAGCTGAATTCAACCAATCACGCAGCGTTTTTCCAACTAGCATGTTAGTCTTAGCCTGAAATAAGTCCGTCAACTTTTCGTCTTTTAAACTGTCAAAATGCACATTTTCTGTTAAAAAGTGTAGCGAATCAACTCTGAGCTTTAACGGAGGCGGCGCTCCGTGGCAAAACGTCTTTTAAACCATTTAAAACAAACTCGTTCGAACTTGTCAAAACAAGCCGGACCAGAGTCACGTCTGGACCACAGTTTAACAGAATAAAGCGTTTCCACACAAACCCAGCTTAGCTACACAAAACAGACGTACAATTCAGCTTTTAAACAGACATATTGACTCTCAATATCAGCTTTCAAAACATCGCCAGCTTCAAACATGCAGTATTTTCTCCAAGCATCCAGCTCAGCTGCGTTTCACAGCAAAATCTGCACTTTTTCTTTCACAGCAGAATCTGCAATTTTTTCATGCCAACATGAAATATTCAATTGTCACACGAATACAGTCCATTTATGAACACGTAACGAGCCACCAGATGTAGTATGACATACGGATGAGATATATTCATACTGTTAAAACGGATTCTTTCATTTTTCTGGACTGTATAATGTACGTGCATTGAATTTAATAAAATGTGGACGTGAGACGTTAATTATCTTTGACCCATCAAAATGAATGTGGTCATTTATTAACAGAATCAAGTTTAACACATCACACATTTACATT
>NW_023624651.1:0-3672 GCF_014905685.2 Nematolebias whitei
TTTGTCATACTACAACTAGTGACACGTACCCACGTGACTCACTACAATCCTGAGGCACCCGATCCAGTCGATTTGTCTAAGATTCCTAGTGTTTACCATGACCATGCCCCTGCATTTAGTAAACAAAAGGCCCTGTCATTACCATCGCACCGTCCTTATGATTGTGCTATTGATTTACTACCAGGGGCTCCTCTTCCTTCTAGCCGCCTTTACAATTTGTCTGGTCCAGAACGTGACTCTATGAACGAATATATCTCTGAATCATTGAACTCAGGAATAATTCGTCCCTCCACCTCTCCTGTTGGTGCGGGATTACTCTTTGTGGCTAAGAAAGACAAGACCTTACGTCCCTGCATAGACTATAGAGGATTAAATTAGATCACAATTAAGAACAAATATCCCTTACCTCTAATAGACTCTATCCATGAACAATTACACTCTGCCAAAATATTTTCCAAATTAGATCTTCACAACGCTTATCACCTCGTCCGAATCAAGGAAGGTGATGAGTGGAAGACAGCATTTAAGACACCACTGGGACACTTTTGAGTACCTAGTCATGCCATTTGGTCTCACCAATTCCCCTGCAATTTTTCAGACATTAGTTAATGACATTTTAAGAGAGTTTTTGAACATTTTTGTATTTGTGTATCTGGACGACATATTGATCTACTCACGGGATGAGGAGCAACACGTTCACCACGTCTAAACTGTCCTACAGCGATTATATGAGAACCAACTGTACGTTAAGGCCGAAAAATGTGATTTTCGTGTACAATCTGTCTCCTTTTTGGGCTTCATTTTTGAAGGAGGACAATACCGCACAGACCCTGAGAAAACTAAGGCAGTGGTGGAATGGCCAACACCTGAGACACGTAAACAGCTGCAGCGATTTCTGGGCTTCGCTAACTTCTACCGTAGGTTCATCAAGAACTACAGCAGGATCGCTGCTCCTCTCACCCAATTGACCTCCACCCTGCGGACTTTTAAGTGGACTCATGAGGCAGAAACGGCTTTTGGTGAGCTAAAAAGACTTTTTTCCTCTACCCCTATTCTTTGCCACCCCGATCCTAAGATTCAGTTTATCCTTGAGGTCGATGCTTCTGACACTGGCATGGGAGCCGTTTTGTCTCAGAGATCTCCTGTTGACAACAAAGTGCACCCCTGTGTGTTTTTCTCTCGACACCTTTCCTCTGCTGAACAGAATGATGACGTAGGAAACCGTGAGCTCCTTGCTGTCAAGTTGGCCTTGGAGGAATGGCGACACTGGCTCGAGGGCACAGACACACCATTCCTCATTTGGACTGATCATAAGAACCTCACTTATCTCCGCGAGGCCAGGAGATTAAACCCCAGACAAGCTAGATCAGGGGTGCCCAACTTTTTTTGAACCAAGAGCTACTTTTGAAGTCGGCAATTTGCCGAGAGCTACTCGTCCAGTCTCATTATCAACAAACATAATTTTTTCATCAATCCCTACTCCTCACTTATTTAAAGTAAATAAAACAGAACGTGATGTGTCTATAGGAGACAACTTTTTATGCAAGCTGTATAAAATAAATGTGTCTCTACCTTAGTGGGACTTCTGACACTGAGAGGAGGAGGCCAGGGTCTCATAAGATGGGCAGTATGAGGTGGTTGCGAGGCGCAGGCAGGTCTCCAGATGATCATCATTCATTGTGGATCTGTTTTTGGACTTGATGATTTTCATGTGTGAAAAAGCAGACTCACACAGGTAGGTAGATCCAAAAAGTGCTGTTAAGTTCAAAGCACATCTTCGGATGTTAGGATACTTTTCTTCTGACAGCAGACTCCAGAACTCTCCATCCACGCCAGGTGATGCTCTGGATTTGATCCCAATGTCATTTTGCAGAGTGCAACAAATCCACTGGTGTGACCAGTCATTGCTGGAGCGCCATCAGTTGTTATAGAAATTAGTTTAAAGAGGGGCAAGTTGCTTTTATTAACAAACTCCATAAACGCATTAAAAATATCTTCTCCTCTTGTGTGTCCCTTCAAAGGCAAGATGGTGAGCAGCTCCTCTTTTGCACTCATGTCTGCAAAGGCCATTCTGATAAAAATACACAGCTGGGCTACATCCACCATGTCTGTCGACTCATCAAACTGGAGAGAAACACTCACATTGTTCCACGTCCTTTTTTAGCTGCTCCTCCACATCCACAGCCATTCCCTCACATCGCCGTGTCACTGTTTGTCTGGACAACTGCACGTCTTTAATAGCAGCTACGATCTCACTTTTATTTTTAAAATCATGAAAAAGCGCATCTGCAGCCTCAATAAACGCTTCTTTCATAACTTGTCCATCGCTGAAAGACTTCTTATGTTGAGCCAGGATGCGGCTAACACAGTAGGAAGCTATCGTAGCAGCTTTACCTTTTGTGCTGGGGCGAGTGAAGACTGATTGCTGGGCTGCAAGCTTGTTTTTTAGCTCCCGCACTTTCTGAGTCCGTAAAGAACTTTTAAGAGGGAAATCTGTCTCAAACTGTTTGTGCATCGTCTTGAAATGCCGCTCCAAGTTACACTTTTTGGGTAAGGCAACGCTCGAATTACAGATGAGGCAAATGGACTTCGAATTAGAATAAACAAAAAAATACTCCTCCTCCCACTCTGTGTGAAAATAATAAGTTTTCGTTTGCTTGTTCGCTAGTTTTCCATCCATGTTTTCTGCGCACCGACATTACTCCACTACTGAGCCTCAAGTCTCGTGAGAGCACTGTGTCACCGCACCCAAAACTCGCGAGACTATGTCTGCGAGAATACAAGTCAAGGCTTCGCTTCGCGGGCGACTGGGAACCAGCTCCGCGAGCGACTGGTTGGGCACACCTGCTTTAAACTATTATATGAGTCCTGGTATCTGTTCAGTTCTGGTCTTTCATTCTGGGTACACTGCAATCATTACAGTTGGCCCATCGAAGAGCATCTCTTTTTAATTGATTTACAATGTACATTATCTTGGAAGCGTCTGAAGCATAAGTTTTAGGAGCTCGATTAAAAGCCAAGCTACACTGCAGAAGAAAACCACCAAGTGATCGGGATCACCAGAAAAAAAATCAGAGGGCCTGAAAATTGTCTCACTGGGCTGGTTGTCCATGTCTCTGGTTGCGGCTCGAGGATTCAGGTTCTCTGGTGGGACACTTTGGGACGTAGGTAACAGAGTAGAAACTTCTTGAGTTAAAGCAAAAACCATACCTCCCATCTCCTGAAGGTTGGACTGATTACTTTTCTGTAGTTCCAGGATCTGTTGCAGGGTCGCATCATGGTTGTCGATGTGCATTGCCTGTGAGGACAGTGAGTGTTGGGACTGTTCTCTCAGTCGTGTTCTGGGTGATTTCTGGCTGGAGCATTCTGTTGTAATGAGGAGTTACCCAAGTGAACAGACTGAGAGGAAAACGGAATCGAACTCAAACGTAGTTGAAAAATATTAATTTACAGTGAGAGGAAAAAAATAAACTATTTACAAGACAGGATCTGGGTCTGTGAAGACAGAGGAGGAGGATTACTTATTGACGAGGAGATGATCCAATAGCTGAATACTCAGGTCTTTGAGAAGCTTACAGTGAAAGTAGTTTGTATGGCTGTTGGACAGGCTGAGGGTTTTTTCTCCTTCCAGGATGATGACCAGGTGGACTGCAAAGGCAAGTGGTGGAAGGC
>NW_023624652.1:0-3671 GCF_014905685.2 Nematolebias whitei
AGGGTGAACTCAGACCAAGGTACACACTTCACAGGTGAAGTAATGAAAGAACTGTGGAAGACGATAGGCGTCAAAGCCAACTTCCATATTGGCTACCATCCACAGGCTTCAGGCCAGGTTGAGAGAGCAAACAGGACTGTGGTGAGTATTTTGAAAAAATACGTAGCCGCAAACCACAAGGACTGGGACGTAAAACTCCCTCTGGTCCTCATGGCCATAAGGGCCACTCCACACACATCGACTGGCATCTCTCCTTTCGAGATGATGACGGGTCGACAAATGACGCTCCCTCTACACCTGTTGTACCAACCAGGCGATGCTGCCATGGCAACAGCCTACACTACACAACAATACATGAAAGACTTGGAAAAACACCTTAAAAACACTTTTGCTTTCGCACAGAAAAACCTGGAAAAATCAGCTGAAGGACGCAAAGCGTACTACGACCAAAAGGCCTCTCACGAGGAACTCCAAGTGGGAGACAGGGTTTGGTACTACACGTTTGCCCCCACAACTGGGAGAAGAGAGTCCGGGACCGGAACTCTCGCCCATAAACTGATGCCCAGATGGACTGGACCCCATCTGATAACAGACAAACTGTCTCCAGTTGTCTATCAGATAAAAATCAGTAAAGGCCAAAAAGAGCCAACTGTTAAATGGGTACATCGAAACCAGGTTAAACCACACAAGGCATGCAATAACTCCTCAGGAGACAAAGATCTCACAAAATCTGACCTCGTGGGAATAAGGGTCATCCAAGCAGAAGATAACTAATGGATAATAAACTTAACCATAGTTTAAACTCACAGGACCTACCCCTGACGGTTACGAAGCTAAGACCTATCTCTTTGTGTTTCCATAGGACAATGATGGTACCACTCCTGGTAATCTTCACCCTCTTGGGTGCCATCCAAGAAGGGCAAGCCGAGATCGTAACCCTTGGGCCCACCTCAGGCATCGCTCTGAGGGACCAGCCGGGATTGCTCATCACAGACTGCCGCCTATACACTCGGAAGGTCTTCGTCCGCTTCGACCCCCAAACCGTGATCAGACAACACATTAACCTTAAAAACGAGTGGCTAAACAAAACATGGTATACGGTATCCCTAGAGAGTGCAAAAGGAGAGATCCGGCACGTCCTAAAGCAACTACATAAGTTCACTTACAACCAACAAGAGTTGGGCGGAACAGGTAGAAGGCAAAAGCGCGGCATCGGCGGGCTTTTGCTTGCTGCTTCGTCACTAGGATCGCTGTTTAGCCTAGGTTTGTCCGCATTCAACACTGTCAGTATAGCGTCCTTAAAACAACACGTGTCTGAAGTAGAGAGTGAGGTCCCAAAGATCCGAGCACTAATGGACCTTCAACAAACAAAACTGACACAAGTGACTGAAACCGTGAAAGATACTGTTCTAGTGCTGAATACTCACACCCAAGAAATCAAAGCCCTCGTACATGCGGTAAATGAGTTAACCCTTAAGATTGAAATGGATTACGCTGTCGCACACCTGATGGATAGGATCTTTGCTGACATGCTTAGAGATATCAGCTCGTCGGTTGATACAATAGCTACCGGCAGGATTCCACCGTATCTAGTCTCGCTACAGATGGTGGACGACATCCTCAACTCCGCTACGCGCGAAAAAGTTACGCAAACGCAGGCTCACCTGGCTTACACTCTCGGTAGCGCGATCCCAATCTACGTCAATCACAAGACGTTTGAAATGGCGTTCATTATCAACCTACCGATAATTCCCTCAAATGGCATATACAGACTCAGGGACGTCGTCAATGTTGGCAATTGGCATGGTGAAAACCATGTTCAAATTGACACACCAAGGATGGTTGCGTACCACGACGATAACCCCTCAGTTTATCTAGCTCCAAACCTTCAGATGTGTGTTCTCACTCGGGAGATACATTATCTGTGCCCGAGCAAACCGATTGTGTGGAATAAAACCGCGGGCATATGCGGGTTGACACCTATTCCGGAAACCTCTAAGTGCTCAACGACCATAACGCCATGACACCTGGCTAAGGCCGCAAAGGCGGAAATCGTTGGCTCACGTTGGCTAGTGAACGCCCCCCAAAGAGAGGCGATCATGGCCTACGAGCAACCTGGGGCAAATAGACCCTTGACCTTACCGGACAAAACAATGTGGATCAGTGTTCCCCAGGGAACAACCATACACATTGGTGATTTGACGCTCTATCACCTCGATCCGGGACAATGGGAAGCAACTCTGGACGACTCAGAGTACCTAGAAAACATGACTATAGACATAGATCCCGGAACCTTAGGAAGGATCCGGTTTGAGGGTACCAAGGTCGTCGACGTGGAACTGATAAACCGAGTTCTCAAGTCCCTCAGGTCCGAGAATAATAACCCAATCCAACCGATTGCCTATGCGTGGTCAAGTGCAGACACGTTAGTCGTAGCCCTGCTAATGACGATAATCCTCGTGATGTGCGGGATACTCATATCCCTGTTCCGGGGCCTCTGGTCACTCCGAGTCCAACAAGATCGCCATGCAGCGCACCTCAATATGATTATGTCTCGCGCACGCGGGTCTGCAAAGAAACAAACAAATAAACGGGACAGCGTGACTGAATCTGGCAACCAGGGTGAGAAGAAGCATTGAAACGATGTTTCTAGATGCTTAGTCACTACTCTTGTCGATGTTGAAACGTTGTTTAATTGGTTTTGATAGTTGTTTCTGAAGAAAGAATGAATCTTGTGTGTAGTTTTAGTTGGAGACTGTAAAGGGTTTTAACTATGCCAACATGCAGTTCATTCGTTAAAATGCCATCTTTGCGGAGTCAATGTAGATTAATGCTACCTTAAGTACCATAATCTACATTGGTCTCACAACGCTTCAGCCGAACCTACTCGAACAATTCTATTCGGGGGGATAGCTAATTCTTTTTGATGAGTCTCGCCATAGACTTCCAAAACATTTATGGGGAAACCAAACATCCAATCACAAGTCGTTCGTCTAAAAGACAACAGACAATTGAACCAAACTATATTTTGCCATGTAAAGCTAACTTAAACCAAGTTAGAAATGGAAAAATAGTTTGGAACACTCTTCTATAGGTATAAATCCCTATAATTACCCTTTTCAGCATGTTCCACCCCTTAACTGGTAGTTGTAGCTGTTCCCAATCATAATATATACACACCAGGTGCATATAGTTTAAGGCCTTATGTAAAATCCCCTTCATAAGCCCACCTTAAACCACATAATTGCATGACACATTGAACCAGAACGGCACCTTGGACGTCGCCCAGAGACGACCTTCGCTGGAGGAGACCTGCAATCCTGACGTTGGTCTCCACTCTTCATCCAGTGGCCGCATCTTCAGTTCAATCCAAGGGAACCCCTCTGTATGCTGATCAATCAACACTTCCAATCGTTGTGGATTAATCGTTGTGGATTTACCGTTGTGGATTATATGACTTTTTCCAATGGATTACAGACTCTGTTTCCAAGGGGTTAAAGCATTGCTACAATGGAATTACCAACAACATTATGGAATTACCATCAACACAATGGAATTACCAACAACATTGTGGAATTACCTCCTTTGACTTTTGTTTTCCTTGCTGGATTACATCAAGCTCAAGGACATTCGAAGGCGTAAGTTCATGTTGGAATTCATCCCCATGGACA
>NW_023624653.1:0-3671 GCF_014905685.2 Nematolebias whitei
TATATATATATAATTAACAGGAAGACCCAACTCCTCCCTCCTCCCACTCAAATAAGGTGTTGATGCATGCTGTTATATAGTGCGTTTAAAATGGGGGGAGAAGAGGTGGCGACCGGCACAGACCCACCCCTTCCCCAGAGAGCAGGCAGTGCCTGTTCATCTCCCCAACCCTTACCCAGAACACTAAATGTCTACATGCTACATATGAGAGTGGGCACAGGTCCCAGAGGTGAGAATGATTACACATCCCACCCCCTATATGCCACCGTGTGCCCACTCCAGACCCTATATATGCATGTGGCGTGAGAATGTTATATGTGAGTGTCTAGGTTGTTTAATAAAATTGGGGCCCAGGTCTCCACGAACCATGGAGATGGAGGGTCCTCCTTGCAGCTGAGTAGTGCACCTGAACCCCACCCTGTTTGAGTGGTGGTGCAATGGAGTGGGTGGAGGAAGATGTTGGGATGGGAAGGAACAACTGAGGTGGCAATGCCCACCTGGGGGTCAGCTCCCTCACTGACCCCAATAGGCACCCCCATTCTCCAAGATCCAACAGGGGAGGTAGGCTCCAGTACATCCATCCAGGAGCAGGAGGCAGCTGCACAACCAGGGAACCAGGCCACGGACCGGCACATAGCCCCAAGGACCAACCAGAACCAGGGCCAGAAACCCAACTCCCCCAAGATCATCCAGACCCCCAACCCAATCTCCAGCTCAACACCCAGCCCCTCGAACAAAGAAGCCACCAAACTCCAGCAGCGACAATCAGCCAGGAGTGCCCGAACAGCCGCAGATAGCGCACCACAACGACCGAGAGCGCACCCCTCCCCCACAAAAGGACAGACCAGTCCACCACAGCAACATCCACAATGAGAATACCCCACGCAAGGGAGAGCACACGCCTAACACGCCCAGACATCCCCGGGCCAGCAGTGCAGAGCGACACGAGCGAGAGACCCCAATACACCCCCCACTCACAGCCCCCCAGACCCCAGCCAAGCACCAGACCATGGCCACAGCCAGGCAAGAAGACACCCAGGTTGAATCCACCTGTCCCCTCCCATGGCCCATCCCCCCACCACCAACAGTATCCCCCCACCCCCCCACCCCTACCCCTACGGCAGAGGCCCCAAAGCCCACCAGTGCACCAAGGGCCCCCAGGCCAGGGCCGGATGCCGGCGCATGCACCGGACGCCGGCGCATGCACCGGCCCAAGACCCTGACAACATACCCACCAAGACCCGAGACCCCCGGGTCAAGCCGGGACCCCAGCCTGGGAGCGACACTCCCCCAGAACCCCGAACCAGAACCCGCGCCCACCCCAAACCTACATAGGAGCAGCCAGACCAGTAACCTGCGCCCGTCTGTACAGACCGCCCAGAAGCCTGCATGCAGCCAGCAGAGGTCAATGCCCAGAACCACCAAAGCCACCCCCCCAGTTGAGCGCCATTGCCCCGGGCCCATGACTACCCCCCCACGCCCCAAGCCCCAATAACCCCCTCCACATCAACAACGATGCCCCACTGAACAAAATCAAAGGGGAGTACCCACCTCCACTAAGGGTTGGAGCCAATCAAAGAAGCCCAGAGAGATTGGTCTGATGTGGAGGTAAAGGCTGTCTCAAGACGGATGTAATCCAACAAAAGGTCTTTATACTGTTTAATAGTTGATTTGTTTCTAATTAATTTAGCAACTATTAATTTAGCCGATTTTTACTCTACGTTATTTACAATATAAGTCCAGACCTGTGTTGTATTAAAAATATTAAAACATGTCCAACATCTGTCAGTAATCAGCACAGGTAAACAATAAATATTTTCCTGTTAATGGAACAAACCAAAAATCAGAGAGTGATGGGAAAAGTTTGTTTCAACTCTAGTCCAAATTAGCTAAATTGTTATAATAAATTACTAAATATCAACTCAACATTTACAAGTTTTGATGAGTATCTGATTGTTTTAAGCAAAGTTTAGAACTTGTGACTTAAATTAGAGAAATTTTACATAAATAATCTGAAGAGTTTAAAGTTTTGCACTTGCAGACATGATTTTTGTCATTCCTGCTGGACTTCTGGCATCTTGGGAAAATGGCAGCCATGGATGGTGGCCATGGATTTGTATGTGTGGTACTGTTCCAAGCTGAAAATTGGTTGTCAGATCTATTGGTTTAGTTGCTGAAATGTATTTGGACAAGACACAGAACCCCAACAATAAGCTCAGTATGAATATTTTATACAAGCAGTGGGACTGAGGAAGGGCGAAAAAGCCATGTACAATGGTTTGCATTACATGCACAGATTATTCACAACATATTGACCACCTGCCTCTTTGACCAGCCAAGATATGGTGGGATGGAGCCAGCATATGTATGGCTTGCTTCTGGTTGCCTTAAATTGACCAGTTAAGCAATTCTTCTAGGGCAAACTGGTGTTGTGATAAGGAGGAGACTGCTGCTGAATGTTTCTAGATTAGTCTGCAAAAACATTTGGGTGAGGGGTTAAAGTGCATATGAATGCACAACTTCATGCCATATCTGTTTATATTTTTCAAAGCTTATATTATGCTTAACTCGCTGTATACAGAGAGGGACAGGTAAACTGACTTTAAAGCATTACTGCATTCATATGAGGATCTTTGTGATTTTTTTCCCTGTAAAACCAAGAAAACCAGAAGCATCCTTTGTGTAGGTGGTGTGCACCCTTGCTGCGGTCTTTAGCAGCCACCATTTGCTGCATTATTTGGCATTTGGAGACACACACAATCCAACCAATGTGAAATCACAGAAACTGAAAGTTACCAGTGTGTTTGTGTCTTGTTTCTGTTTTACTTTTTTCTCAAACCTCTTTGATATTTTGTCTGAAAGTTTGTGTCAAACTGGGAACAAACTCATCAAAGCTCCTCCAACATTGCCACAAATCTGCGTACAAGAAAGAAAGAAAGAATAATAAAAAAAAAAAACAGAGCAAAAAGATACTGGCAATACCGTAAATCCAAGTTTTATCTTGAATTTTCACTTCTGGACAAATGGAACAATTCTTCTTGTTGAAGCCTCATTTTCCTGGACTGTGTGTATGCACTTAGCCATTTAGTCCCCGAACCTTCTGCCTGTGAGCTCCCTTCAGGCAACCCAATGGGAGCGTGTGCACACGTACACTCACACACACAGAGATAAGGGAAAATACACCTACAAACATAGAGCGAAAGACTGGAGAGCAGCTGAGAGGCTCAAATAGTACACTTGTAATTCAATTTGAAATATGCACTGCATAATTTTCCAGGGACTTGGGAGAGGTTTATTATCAGTACAATACAATTAGCAATTATTTTCTTTTATCTCTATTTATGTGTCATGTACTGGGAAAAAAAAAACAAAGTACTACAGGTTTAATATTAAGAAGAGAGCTGCTAATGTGAAAGAACATTTCTAAGAAAAAAATAGATGATAGGCTTGGCTTCCTTTCTGAGCAAAGAGCAATAGTTAAGCTTTTCTCCTCTCATTATATTTTCTCGGATCATTTGAGCCAGACTTTATCATTTAGTCCCCCAAGAGGCTCAGACTGGGTACAGACAGGCAAAGTTTCTTCTAAAGTTTTTAGCTCAAGTTTTAAAATTCAGCTAAGCCGCAAGTCCTTAACTTAAACCAAATATATGAGTTTTGCAATAAATATTGGT
>NW_023624654.1:0-3671 GCF_014905685.2 Nematolebias whitei
CCCTTAACTGGTAGTTGTAGCTGTTCCCAATCATAATAGCTTACACACCAGGTGCATATAGTTTAAGGCCTTATGTAAAATCCCCTTCATAAGCCCACCTTAAACCACATAATTGCATGACACATTGAACCAGAACGGCACCGACTGGACGTCACCCAGCGACGACCTTCGCTGGAGGAGACCTACAATCCAGACGTTGGTCTCCACTCTTCATCCAGTGGCCGCATCTTCAGTTCAATCCAAGGGAACCCCTCTGTATGCTGATCAATCAACACCTCCTTTAGTTGTAGATTTATCGTTGTGGATTATATGACTTTTTCCAATGGATTACAGACTTTGTTTCCAAGGGGTTAAAGCATTGCTACAATGGAATTACCAACAACATTATGGAATTACCAACAACACAATGGAATTACCAAAAACATTGTGGGTTTGCCTCCTTTGACTTTTGTTTTTCCTTGCTGGATTACATCAAGTTCAAGGACATTCGAAGGCGTAAGTTCATGTTGGAATTCATCCCCATGGACAGGCGATGATTTCCAAAGGGGGGACAGTAGTGAACTAAGCCTCAGGTCAAAAAGCCTTCCTGGAACAGGAACTGTTATTTCATTGATTTGAGTCCAGAAACACAAATTAAGCTCATCCAGAGACTTTCTGAGTGTGTCCTGCACTGGTCAATTGAAAGAACACTCTCTTTTATTATCATTACTATTTTACAATATCTTGATAATCAAAGTGTGTTTAGTTCAAACCATTTTAAATGTTGAAGTGAACTACTCATTTTAAATCAACTGTGAAACAGTATAAATGATTTTTAATCCTCATTCAAAGTAGAAATCAAGTTAAAATGCCTGTTACAAGTAATTATGCATTTTTTTGATCTTCTGTCTGAAATGAGCAAGTAGCAGTAGTGAGTCGGTCAAAAGTGAAGGAACGGTCAAAAACATGTTTATCGGAACGAAATGTCATGTTTATCTCTATCAGACAGATAGAAGAAGACTGGCTCCTAAATGTCTCTGTTCTTCAAAACATCTTTCTGTCTGCTCCAAAACATTTCTCTGTTTGTTCCAAAAACATCTCACTGTCTCCTTGACTTGTAATAACCCTCTTACGTCACTAAAACCACACTCCTGTTGGTTCTTTCAACCAATCAGGAAGTTCTCAGAGGAACCGGAAGTGACCTCTTTAAAAGGGTCGACACTTCCTAGTTCCAGGCAGAACAAAGTTCCAAGCTGAACAAGAGTTCCGAAAGGAACAAGAGTTCCAAGCAGAACAACGTTCCAGACATGAACCAAAGTTCGGAGAGCAGAACCGAACAGAAAAGTTGCTGGAGAGAACAAGAAGTTCCAGACATGATCCGAAGTTCTTCCGAGTCTCGTGGTATTTAAGGAATCTTCCACATTTGAGTGGAATTCTGACGGGCTCACAGCTCATGTGAGTCCACCCGAGAGGTGAGCGTGGTGTTGAACAAAGTACCGTCACTACTTCGGACGATTCGCAGCTATTCCTACGGAGACGCTGGAAAGGTAGCGTTAAATGGAACTCCGTACCAGTGGAGACATCTTCTACAAGGTAACGAGTCCCTCACTACCGAAGTGTACCGAGGTTGAGCTGGGTTCGGATGGAGGGTGCTGTTCGTTATCAACACACTTTTCCCTCATCCATTTCCTCTCCATTTAAACTCCTTCATTTTCCCATCTTTAAACTTCTATCTTGCCAGTAATCATCCAGATATTTTCAGAAATGTCTGTTGTAATTAGTTGCAAGTGAGATATCATGGCCGTATGATTTCTCATTGAAAAGCTCATTAATTAAGCTGTGTTATTGCGTTCAATCAGAATAATCACATGTACAATGTTTGATGTTAAATTTTGATTCTGTTAATAAATGGCCACATTCATTTTGATGGGTCAAAGAAAATTAAGGTCTCACGTCACTGATTAAACCATCTCCCACACAGTATCTCTGTCACATATCTGTCAAGTAGCTCGAAAAAGAGAGAATCCGTTTAAATTAAGTATAATATCAGGTACTTGAACTAGTCCAGATATTATAACATGTAGTGGAGCTCCGAAGCTAAATGAAGCTAACCGACCTATTTCACTACAGCCATAACATTTCTCTGTCTGTACTAAACATTCCTAAACATTCCTGAACCCTCGCTTGACTTTTAATAACCCTCTGACATCACTAGAACTACCCCCTGTTGATTGTTTCAACCAATCAGGAAGTACTAAGTGACCGGAAGTGAGGACTCTTTTAAAAGTCAGCACTTCCTGGAACTATGCAGTCTTCTCAGTCTTCTCGAGTCTTGGAGTCTACTCTTCTGGAGTTCTTCTGAGTCTTCTTGACTCTTCAGTCTTTGATGGAGTCTTCTCAAGCCTTCTGGAGTCTTCCACTTCTGAGTGGAAACTCTGACGGACTCACAGATACTTGCTGTGAATCCACCCGGGCGTAAAGCCTACAACTTCGAAGGGAGCTGAGCCTGTTTGTTGAACGGAGTAAATCGACACGACTTCTGACAATGACCAGCCGCTCTAACCGGAGACGCTGGAAGGTAGCATTGAAATGGACCCGGTACCAGAGCTGATTCATCTTCTGCGAAGGTAACGAGTTGTCACGCGCTAAGTGTACTGGAGGTTTGAGCTGGTGTTGGAAGAAGCGTGCTAATTCTGGTCAACAACATACACCTTTCTTCATCCATCTCCTTTAAACTCCTTCATTCCTTCCTTTAAACTCTTCTATTTTGCCAGTAATCTAGATGTCTTCAGAAATGTCCTGTTGTCTTATTAGTAAAGCGTGCCAAGTTTTATTAATCAGAACCAGATCAGCTAATCAAGTGTACAATGTTTTGATGTTAAATTTTGATTCTGTTAAATAAATGACCGCATTTATTCTGATGGGTCAAAGGAAAATAACGTCTCCTGTCACTGATTAAACAATACTCACAGTTACCTCGGTCACATGGCATTAATTTAACTCGAAAAAGAAAGAACCCGTTATATTTAAATAATTAGTAGTGAAGGTACAGCAAAGCTGCACCCCACATTTGGTGGGACCATACGTGTTTTAAATAACACATTTGGTGGGACCGTATGTCCACAGCAAAGCTGTCCTTGACATACTACAACTCATTACCTAGTTGCCTGGTATGTACTGAGCTCTTTCTTACGTTTGTATATTTATTATATACTGGAAACCTGAAAGTCTAGTTTTTAGTGTTAGTCAAAAATCAGGACATGCTTTCCTTTTGAGTTAATGTACTGTATATATAAAAAAAATCAATTTGTACACATCCTTCTATTGTTGTTTTTGTTGTCCATTGTTGTCATCACTCTTTGTTAAATTCAAGTCTCTCTTGTAAATGAGTTCCCGAGGCTCAGTGGGATTAACCTGTATAAATAAAGGTTGAATGAATGAATTTGACTTTTCAAATGGAATTTTCTCAGATGAAATTCCATTAAGTGATGCTGAAGTCATGGAAAGTGAGAATGAATCAGATGACCGTGAAGCAGAGGTCCCAGCACAAGAGTGCAGAAACACTATGCCTGTGGAAGCTGAAAAAAACTTTCCAATAACTGAACAAATCCATGACAGTGATGATGGTAAGTTATTTCAACCCAAATTTGATACGTATCCATGTCAAAACTTTTTTTTAACAAGGTTAAGTC
>NW_023624655.1:0-3671 GCF_014905685.2 Nematolebias whitei
TATGTACTCCATACCTGCTGACAACATTCATTCACACATGCATTCAAATGTTTTTATTCTCACACAGTCCAGGCATCTGTTGGAAAAATCAACACAAGTCCTCACTTTAAGCAAGTAAAGCCTTGTAATTGCCTAATACAACAGCGCCCCCTTTCGGTCAGGATATGGTAGCACCAGTCCCACTGAAACTCTGACACGGAAACACCCCCTCCTTTTTGAAAACAGTGAAAGAGAGAAAAAAAGAGAAAAAAAAATTCCACCTTCCCCCTCTCAGCCAAACACTGATAAGCAGAAGGAAGAAAAAAGAAAAGCTGTCTTACACACAGAGCCTGCAAATCACGGCCCACACTGAAGACAGTGAAGAGGAAAAAAGAAAGAATTCACCCTTCCCCCTCTCAGCCTAACACTGATAAGAAGAAGTGAAGAAGAGAGAGAAGAAAAAAATAAAAACCGTCACACACACAGACAGAATGTCTGCCCCAATCTGCACAGCACGGCACACAATGAACTTACACTATTTATACACTACGGTGAACTCCCAGAACACCGGAAATTTGGCAAACACTCTAGCTATTTCACTCATTTTCTCTCAAAGCTAAAGTAAGAAATGGGGTCCAGTTCAGGCCGCAGTCAACACTAGCCAGAGGAGTCCCGACCCTCAGCCCCTATACGCGTTTGTGAAACGCTATAGACCTAAGTCTCGTCAGACTTAAAGTTTTGGATGGCAAATCCCGCTGAATATTGAGAGAAAACGTTGTCACCCACGTGACTTCCGGCAGGCCTCTTCGCCGTCCACCGGGACAAGCCCACAAGCTTGTGAAAACTACCTAAAAATGTCTAAGTAAGCCGTGTACATTAAACCTATTAAAAGTACGCTTGCGCAACACTTTACAATTCTGAGTACAAGCAAATCCCCCGTGTGAGGACACCCAAATAAGTGTAAATTAGCTTACCAAATGCCTGTTTCAGGAGGCGGTATGAACTCCCACAGTGGAAAAATCTAACTAAGTCAATTTAGTTTACAGCCGAATATGCGAGTTTTTAGAGCCGAAGCAAACAAGGAAACTCTCGCTTACCTTAAACTGAAGTAAGGGGCCCAGGATTTCACAATGTGGGAGTACAGGACCGACCTCAACTCAATCCATGGACTCCTCAGCTGCACGTCGGGGTCACCAATTTGACGTGGCTTATGAGAACCACATTTGGTGTTCAATACAGCTGAAGCAGTTCCTTAGTTCAAAGAGATTTTTTCGACAGATTTACAAGTACTCAGAAATTCAAGATACAATTACAATGTATGCATACATGGGCATTTCATAGACAGACCTGTCGGATGGCAGTCCTCCAGCAAAATGTAATGACCTCGGTTCTGACTCTTTCCCTTATTTTACAGAAGACTGCTCCTGATTGGTTTAAACACTCCGTTGTCATGGTTACGGGGCTCTTCAGCCTTGGAGGTCACATACCAAAAGATAAGGTTTTATGGTTTTATGGTTCTTTGTTCGTTAACTTTCTCTTGAGCTGAGCATACTTGTTAAACGATTAAATGCTTGTTAAACTATTCAATGCTACTTTCTACTGTCCTTACTAATTAAGTTTAGTCAGCTATTAAGTTCTATCATCTTTACTAAGTTTAGTCAACTATATTAAGTTCTATCACCTTTACTAGTTATGTTTAAGCAAACTACATTCTCATCTGTTCTGTGTGTGTGTGCGTGTCAGTCCCTGCACGTGTGATTGTGTGTGTGTGTGTGAGTAAGGGAGAACTTCTACTAGATGATATTTAGAACCTGAAGTTAATATTCTATTTAACTAAGTAATTCAAATCAAAGTAACTGATTAATATTTAAATGATTGTAAGGTAATTAAAGAAATTTCAAGCTTGATTAAAATAATGATAAAAGATAAAACATGAAATCCAACAGAAGCTTTCCCCTAGGTTTATTGGACCTTTTCCCATTACTGCAATCATAAATAGGTCGGCAGTTAAGCTTCGGCTCCCGCCTTCCATGAAGGTCCATCCCACTTTTCATGTCTCTCTCATCAAGCCCGTCACTACTAGCAACCTTCACCCTCCTGCCAACCTCCCTCCGCCTCCCCGTCTTATTGATGATGCACCCGCCTTTACTGTCCGCCGTCTCCTGGACGTGCGGCGCAGGGGTCGGGGTGTCCAGTACCTGGTGGACTGGGAGGGCTACGGCCCCGAGGAACGCTCCTGGGTTCCTCGTGCTCGGATCTTGGACCCCGGCCTCATCACTTCGTTTTTCAGGGCCCACCCTGAGAAACGACTTCGATCATCAAGAGCCGATCCTTGAGGAGGGGGCACTGTGGGGTTCTGGGGTTTTTGTTTGTCTGTCTGTTCACCTTCCCTCCACAGTTAATCAGCTCAACTCCACTCACCTGCTGCCTCTCTGGGAGGACTGCTACTTAAGCAGCTGCCTGGCACCTCTCCAGTGCTGGGACATCTTCTGCCATTGGACCTTTCACGGCTTGGCTCATCAGGTACTCTCTAGGACCTCTCTCACCACTGGATTACGCTCCTGTGGATTCACGGTGTTCCTCTATCCTCCACTTCATCCTTCGTTCCATCTGGGTCAACCTGCTCCTCTCTCATCCAACCATCTTCCTCCTTCTCCTCGTCAGTCTCCTTCTACAAACAACAAAGTAAGATCAACCTAATCCTACAAATCAAATCAACAAACCAGCCATGAGGATGATTATGCTCACCATCTCTCCATCTTCCCTTTCAGCTGCTCGAGTTTTTATTCTACACCTGTAAATAAATTATCACGTACCTTTTGACCTGTTTCCGTGTCCTTACTTCTCTTGGTCTGCCAATTGGGGGTCAACATTATACCGATCCTGATAGCCAGTGAGTAAAAAAGCAACCAAAGAAGTGCCCGAAGAACCGAAGCAGCACGACTGGACTCTCTACACGGATGGATCCAAAAAAGGGTCAGATCAGGTAGCACACTGGGGATTTATCCTCAAATATCAGGGGAACGAGTGCTGCCGTAGAAGGGGGAGAGTTCAGGGAAGTGCATAAACAGGAGAAGTTACGGCAGTACTCGAAGGGCTGCTAGAATTAACTCACAAGAGAATAAAAACAGCTAAAGTAGTGACAGACAGCCACTATTGTGCACAAGCTCTAAATGAGGATTTAGCTATCTGGGAAGAAAATGGATTTGAAAGCGCCAAGGGCAAAGTGGTAGCTCACCATGACTTGTGGAAGAAAATAGCTGAAATTAGGCTAAATCTGAAGTTAGAAGTAGAGCACCAAAAGGCCCACACTAGAGAAGGAAAATACTGGCAAGGCAACGAAGAAGTTGACCGTTATGTACAGCAGAGAAAAATAGTCTTTGTCGGGATCGAGGAGTGGGACAGAACCTCCGAAGGTCGGAGAGTCCCAGAGAAGTACGTGGAGCAGGTTGTACGGGGTGTGCATGAGGGTCTAGGTCATGCAGGCGTACAACCCACACGTAAGGAGTTGGAGTGTCAGGAGCTCAGGATCCCGTTGAAACAGGTCCGCAAGGTGTTGCAAAACTGTGATGTATGTGGTCAATACAACGCAGGAAGGCGAGGGCACCGAGTGGATGGACAGACCATCAAGAGTACCACACCATGGGGTTCAGTATGCATGGATGTAGCTGGACCTATGGGAGTTACAGGCA
>NW_023624656.1:0-3671 GCF_014905685.2 Nematolebias whitei
TGTAGTATGACATATGCGAGGTATATGCATACAATTATTCACGAGTTCCTCATCTTTCTGACTGTGTAATGTCGTGCATTGAATTTAACAGAAATGTAACGAGAGACGTTATTTATCTTTGACCCATCAAAATGAATGCGGTCATTTATTTTCAGAATCAAAGTTTAACATCAAACATTTACATTAATTTGGTAAAATATGAAAATAATAACAGACAAGTTTCACAAATAATGGACATCGATCACACGGCGGTGATCGAGGACTTTGCTTCAGATATTCCTAAGATATCTGTACTGATTTTAGAAGAGAGAGGAGAGTTTTAAGATGAAATGGAGATTTATCTTACAGAGAGATATGTGAGGGAATTAATCTGTTTGACCAGAAACGTGCACGCTCCATCAGATATCAGCTTGCGACGGTACACTTTAGTCGAAGAAGAAACTGTTACCTGGTTGACGTAAATCAGCTCGGTATAGAATCCTTCAGACTCTTTCAGCGTCTCCGTTGAGAGCAGCTGAAATCCTTCGAGAGTCGTGCGTGGTGTTCAAACAGAAATTATAATCCCAACATCGTCACTGCATTCTGTATTCCAACGGAAGCACTCTGGGCTTCAGACATCAGACTTTCTCCATCAGACATCAGACTTTCCTCCTTCAGCCTTCAGAACTCTCAGACTCTAGAACTTCTTCAGAACCTCCATCACTCTGAGACTCTTGGACTCTCGGACTCTCAATCTCACTAGACAGAACCGGGAAGTTACCACATTTTAAATGAGTTGACTTCCGGGTTCACTTTAGAGCTTTCTGATTCGTGGATGGACCAGAAAGAGGTGTGTTTTGTGATGTAAGATGTTATGATAAGTCGAGGTCAGAGAATGAGATTTGTTTTCAACATACAGAAAAGATTATTGCAGAATACCAGACTTCGTGGAGTCTCACTCTGTTGTATCTTCTCAAATAGTTAAACATGACATTTTCTTCTCAGTAAACATTTTAGTTGACCAAGACTCGACCTTTCACATACTTACAAAAGCTTGCTCATTGAAGACAGAAAATCAAGAAATGCATGTTAACCTGATTTCTTCTTTGAATGAGGAATAAAAATCATTACTTACTGTTTATGTAAAATAAAAATGAGTAGTTCTCTTCAACCTGTGAATCATTGAGTGAACTGACACAATTTGATTATCAAACATTTGTAAAGTAGTAATGATTATAGGGAATTGTCTTTTCTACTTGATTAATTCAAGAAAGAAAGTCTCCAGATGGCTCAAACTGTATTCAGATCAATGAAATAACAGTTTCTGTCCATCTGATAGATTTGAGGTCAGATCAGGTTCAGATCAGGTTCACTACATTATAATAATAATTATATATTTTTTATATTATACTGTATTATTTATTTATGTGTACAGTATATTATATATATTACAAAGTCAAAGGTCAAAATTTATTTATTTCTCGTTTAACAAAACTGTTTAACTGTGTACATCCAACAAAAGCAAAAACTCTAAAGAATAACAGTAAAAGGATCTAATATATGAACTAAGAAATATACTAAACTAAGAATACAATAAGCACTAATAGTACAAAAATATGCCAAACAGAGTAAATGAGTTTGCAGATGAGTGTGAATGTTGCTGATCAATTTGGATTGATTATTATTTATTCATGATATTTATTTTATTTGTCTGTATCAAATGGTCAAAAATGTTTGCAGTTTAAATAAGAACAGAAGTTTCAAGTTATAAAAAGACAAAAAAAACAATGTTAATAAAATTATTTGTTATAAGCTGATCTTATTTATTTTTTCTTACAATGTTTCCAATGTTTTGCAGAGGAGTTCTTAAAACAGTTTAATAGAAAAATGATACTATTTACAGTCGCGGTGGAGAGTCTGGAAGCAAATGTTTACTTCCTTGGGGGGCAAAAATAACTGTGAAGCACTGTTTTAATTTAACAAACACTTCTTACATTTGAATATGTCAACAAAATGTGTGGCACATTCTTTATGGGTCCATCTTGGGCAGTAGTCACACTGTATCTGTGAGGAGGAAAGAAACAAAAAAAGTAAAGAGTTAATAAGTATCATGCATTGTAAGTATAAAATTCTACATTCTGTATATTTACCATATCAATGACGCCGTCATTAGCGTCATAGTGCAGCATGTTGCAGGAGACACAATAGTCTTCCACCGTGTCTGGAAAATAAATAAAGACAATTTAGGATTTATTGTCTATTATACCTTATTATTTATGTTTTCCATATTTTGGAAAGTGAAACGGACATTTTATGGAGATTCATTACATAGAGTCTAATATTTCAAGCTTTTATTTTTTGCATTTTTTGTCCGTATATTTTTCTGTAATTGTTAATATGTAGACTGGGAGAAGACCCCGGGAAGACCCAGGACACGCTGAAGTGACTATTTGGCCTGGGAACACCTTGGAGTCCTCCCAGAAGAGCTGGAAGAGATGTCTGGACATCTCTGCTCAAGCTGCTGCCCACAAGAACCTGCTTCAGAACAAGAAGATGATGGATGGATGGATGGTGTTAATATGTCTGAAGGGAATATTATGTTTTCAAGTTTTATGTTTTTAATGTAGTGGTACCGAGTGGAGCTCATTAATATTATGTGTTTTACAAGGCACACCAGTTCAGAGATCTTTCAAAAAATACTTAGGACATCAGAAACAGGCTTCCAGATTTAGAAAACAATTTATTAATTTCCATTTGTATTTATACATATTTTTTAAAACTCTTTTCTTAAAAGGCAGATTTATTAGGTGAGACATTTGCTGCAGTTCATAGTGGCGAACATCTTACAGACATTCATAGACAGCAGAAGACTCAAAAACTTGGAAAGCCTAAAAATATTTTGGAGAAATGTAAAAAATATATGACAACATTAGACATGGAAATAACCATGAAAGAACTTAAAACAGTATTGAAAGGGACAGGTTATTCAGCTCCAGGGGAGGATCAATTATGCTATGCTATGTTTCGACAGATTCCGGAAGTAACATTGAAATTAATATTAAAACTGTTTAATAAAATATGGAAAGAAGGTTTAATACCAAATAACTGGAAAAGGGCAACAATACTGCTGTTCAATAAACCAGGAAAAGATCCTATCAGTCCGAATAATTATAGACCAATAGCTTTAACATCTCATTTAAGTAAATGGATGGAGAAAATAATGGTCAATAGATTAGGATATGTTCTTGAGCATAGGAAACTACTTAATGGATATCAGTGTGGCTTTAGAGCAGGGAGATCAACAATGGATGCACTAACTAGAATCAGTAATGACATAGAGAAAGCTTTAAAAATGAAGGAAATAATGATTATGATATTTTTTGATATAGAAAAAGCATATGATTCATTATGGAGAGAAGGATTACTTATAAAAATTAAGCAGATGGGAATAGCTGGGAAAATGTATAATTGGATAGCAAATTTCCTGATGGATAGAAAAATTAGAGTGAAGATTGGGAATGATTATTCGAAAGAATTCAATGTGGAAAATGGAATTCCTCAAGGTAGTGCAATCAGTCCAATTTTATTTAATATTATGATTAATGATATATTTTCTGATAATGATAAATGTATAAAATCTGCTCCGTATGCAGATGATGGGGCCATATGGATGAGGGGAAAGAATATAAAAC
>NW_023624657.1:0-3670 GCF_014905685.2 Nematolebias whitei
AGCGCTCTGATTCGCTGAGAAGGTTGACTGACGTGGCTACGTCATTTTCTCTCAACCCTGCGCTGCTCTGTCATTGGTGATTTCAGTCACGTGACCCGGAAATGAAAATTCGTTTTCATAGGGAAATAAAATCTGCTTTTTAAAGCTGAAAAGCGCTTTAAAAGTGTATTTTGATACACTGGTTAAGTTCTTCGAAGCATACTCGCTGAAATTTTGCCACGTTAGAGTTTAAAATCCGTCATTAAATGATGTTTTTGAACAACGCTAGCAATGCTAATTTTAAGCTAACAGCTAACGACCGGAGCCTTCACTATGCTTAAAATCACTAAATAAAGCTGCCATATGTCCAGAAAACTCATGTTCATGCATAAAAGTCGTGCTTGTTGAAACTACGCCACGTTTACGCTTAAATTCGTTCAGAAATGTTGATTTTAACCGAGTTTAGCCGAAGCTAACTTTAAGCTAAGCGGCTAACAACAGGATGTCAACCGAACGTCACAGGAAGTCGTCATAGACTCCTGCTGGTAGAAAGCTAAACGCTTCCCCCTCCTGGGGAAACTTTAAATCACAGTTTCACTTCAGTTTTAGGTTTAAAGAGTGAAATTAAACGTTTTTATTTTTCTGTAAGGCATTTTTGAGTTAACAAACTTCCTCAAAGCTGAATAAACACTGTTATCTTGCATTTTAAAAGTTATAAAGGTATTTATGCAAAGAGCATTTACCAAAGAGACTTTATTCACTGGTAATCCCTTAAAAATAAGGTACAAAATAAAAGTTAACTTTTTAAAAATAGAAACGGTTCAAATATTCACAGAGTTGAAAAGTTTACTCATTTTGCTTGAAAGATAATACACGTTTAATAACAAAATCACTAAATAAGAGTAAACTTATCAGGAAAAAGAAACTTTTCTGTTTAAGTTGCCACCTAAAAATAAATCTTCCTATTTAATTTTAAATAGAAGTCACTGACAGGAGGACAACAGGAATGACAGTTTTTCTGAGGAAGGACTGATTAATCCTGATACATCATCAACTTTTCTTTTTCTTTTCACAACTTAGTTCTATGAGTAACTGTTAAAATAGCAAATTTCTGGAACAGAACGGTTTAAAAAACGCTTTAAACTGATTTGCTGTGAGACTTTTAGAAAATTGCAGGTTTATAAAAATTCAGTGCTTTAGAGTAAAATACACTAAAAAGAGCTTGGTAACTGATATCTGTTGAAAAATAAGCACATAAAAGTAACACTGCCAGAGAGCATTTACTTAAATATTCATGAATTGGGGTAAAAACCTGAGAAAGGTACCCACATTTGAATAAGTTGACTTATAACAGTACTTCTGTGTAAACCCAAAAAGCTAAAATAGTGTGAAAACTCATTGACTCGAATACAAATATTTACCTGTAAAATATCTGAAGCCTGCAACTGTTTTAAACAGAAAAAGTGCCACACAGTGAAAAACATGACAGGTGTGTTAGGAAAAGACTTTGACCCAAAAGGGATGGCGGACTGCTTGGAGAACGCATTAGCGCTTCTGACAACGTCCTTACATCCATATATGAATCAGACAGAGAGCATGAACCCAAAAGAGTTATTGGACAATCTGAAGGAGGTCGCAGAAAGTGTGACCTCTACAGAAATTACAAAGTCAAGTTATGAAAAGCTGGCTAAAATTGCAATTTTGCTGAAAGAATCATTCTATACGGTTGTTGAGAAAGCTGATTACCTTGCAATAAGGTTAGACAGTGAAAAAGAGGTTGTTCAGAGAATTGAAGAACACTTCCTTCAATTTAAAAGCGAACACGAAGTCCTCACAAAAAAACATTCTGAACAGATGTTTCAATCACAGCAAAATGCAAATGTAGAAATTGATTCGCTGAATAGCAAAATAGATGTGCTTAATAAAGATCGGGAAGAACTCAGAATGGATAAACACATATTGCAACAGCTAAATATGCGTTTAGAAAGTGATTATTATATATCACAGGAACGCTTAAAAACATGTGAAGAAAAACTACGAGCAGCAACAAACAAGATTTCTGACGTGGGGCGAGTTCGTTTGGAACTCAGAGAAGACCGTGGACAGAGTCCAGGCCACCCACATACACCTCAGAAAGACGTTGTTGCACCTCCTGCTCGTAACCCACCCTCACATAAAGTGGCAGGAACAGACCTGAACAGGTCTCCTCCACAAAACATGCAACAGAGTGCATGGAAACTGTCTCCTTCAATGGATGACTTGCAAAAAATCTCAAAATATGTACAACGCTTCGTTCCTGGACCGTTGGGCTCATCTGGAACAAAAGCGTACCTCAGAGATCTGGATTTCAGATTGAGATCTTATCCTAATGCTACGGTAGAAGATAAGATCAGTCTGATACGACTCACATCAGACAGAGAGGTGTTTACCTTCATCGAGCGTCTACCAGATGTAACGAGAAGGGATTACAAACTTCTGTGTGAAGCTCTGATCAAAGAGTACGACTCCTGCACAGGACCAGCTGGATACCCAGCCGCAGAAAAGGTCACGCAGGGTAAAGCTGAACATCCAAAAGTTTATTACAAAAGAATCTTCCAAGCTTATTTTGGTTACAGAAATGAAACCGGGATGGAGGAAGAAGAAAATTTTAAATTTGTGTTCAGCAAAAATCTCCACACTGACATACGCATGTCAGTACAAATTATGGCAAATTTCAGAGAAAAATCCATAAATGAGATTAAACAGTGTGCTGTGAATGTGTTCGAGGCACGTTCTCATGCCAAGACGCCCATAGAGGTGTTTCCTGGTATAAAGGTTAAACCCCACTCCCTAGAAGTGGAAGGAAGGCGTGCAACGCCACCTCCTCCTAAAACAGGCGAGAAAAGGCAGTATTTTCAGACTAAAAAACCACGTGATGAAGGTGCAAACTGGGACAAAAAGGCTCCTCTTTCAGAGGATGAACGTGATTATCGTACATGGGACATGCGCAGGACGCAAGGATATGGGATCCAAGAGGACCCATATTATCATGGGAAATCCGAAGAGGAACCCCCAAAAGACGTACCTAGCCGCCTCCCACCTCGGACGAAACGTACCGAGGCGATAAAATCACAAAGGTCCCAGGAACAAGGCCCTAAACCTCTGAGCTCGGAAGAGACAGAGGAAATGCAAAGGTTTTTAGACACTTTGATACACGCTGAAATGGGAACCAAACCAGGAGCACAATGTAGTGATCTGATCGCTACTAACTCTGACGGCGCGAATGACAACATTACAGATGTCGGTGAAACACACCAAGACATTGCTGTTATTGCCTCCAACAACCCCTCATCGGACGAAGGGGGGATAAACTCACACACAAACGATGATGAGTCATCGCAAACTGAAAACTCAGAACCTGACTTTCATGATTTTGAACTAGGCATTCCAGTTCTGGGAGGACTCCCAGATAATCTGGTACCGAGTCAAGACACTGGGCCAGTATGTTTCACGAAACCATCACAGGCCACAGCTCTTTTCTCAACCAATGACGTCGACCAAGGACCACAAACCTATGGTGCCTTGCCCATAGACAGGTCCGACGACTCAGAAAAGGATTCGTTGGAGCTCCCCATGGAGCAAGAACCCTCATCAGTCTCATCACAGATTGAACAGGTGGTCGCTCAAGCTGACACTCTGACATCTGATGAAG
>NW_023624658.1:0-3670 GCF_014905685.2 Nematolebias whitei
CCACTATCGGAGTGAGGTGCTTGTGGGACTCCAGTTTGTTTGTGGCTCCTCGGACTGAAGAAGGCCTTTGGATGAAGGACGAAACATCTCAGAAAAAAAAAAAAAAAACATCCAGGTTACCTGACTGAACATTGCTGGATTTGTACCTGGATTATTGAGCATGAATTTTGGTCTGTTAAATAATCTTCTCTTGTGAGACGAATTGAAGATATTTTTATCCAACAACGTTGAATGAGGCTGACTCCAAGATTTAATTAGTTGTAGAGGTACATCCAAGAATTACGTTTTTGTAAGATTCATTAATATGTAAAAAAAACAGACATACCAACAATAATCATTCTAGCTGAACCGTAAATACCCCATCTAGACACGAGTGCATACTTTTAACTTTTTACAGAAACATGAAAGGTCATCCTTGGGTGACAAATAATGAGACATTCACTTCTGTTTGCTCATATTTCCCTAAAGAGTTCAAACTCTAAGAAAAAAAAAAGAGTGAACATGAAGCCCATCTCCCCTGCGAGTCAGTCGGTTACGATTTTAGCTGCAATAAAACAGAGGCCAGATTCTGACACGCCTCCCTGGACAAACATTCACCACAGATTCTCTCTGTAGGCGCTCCTGACCACGCCGGCTAAAATCTCACATCTTTTAACAGCTGTGACCGACAAGGAAATAAAAAACGAACGTATTGCTGCGGGTTTCACGCACGGAGCGACCTCAGAAACGACAGGCAGGCCATTTAGCTCGGCACCGCGTGGACCCACAGCACAAGCGCTCCCTGTTCCTCCTGATTGGTGACGAGGAAAGAGGACGTGTGTGGACTTTTATTTAAAGGCCGATCCCGTGTTCGTCCTCTGTGAAGAGAGACTTTGTTGCCTCCAGACACACAACAGTGCATGTGTCTACGATTTTCCATTTGCGGAAATTGTGTCTTTAACCTCACATTGCAGGCGTTGCTTGAGACAGAGTGATCGCCATGAGCCTGATGGTACAGAGGCTCACTGTGGCTGCTGCTCTGTTTTGGGTTTGATATTAGTTTCTAACAAATCCCAAATGTGCAAACATGGATCACTGCAGAGCTGAAGCGGTGTCAGATGAGGTCCCCTGCTTTAAATGACTAAAAACCAGACGGGCACTTTCTCCTCAGCTCCATCTTTACCTCCATACTTGCTTTAAAAAAGAGGTTTGATGAAGAAAAACTCAGACGCGCTGAGATTTCTGGCATCCTGAGGGCCAGCAGAGCTGCTCTGTGGCAGCCAGGAGTGGAAAACAAGGTGTGCACTGTGAGCTAAATGCACACTGAGGGCGGTGGCTCAGGTTCCCCCCTACAGCAGGTCTACTACCACAGAGAGCCTCACTGTAAACAAGAGAAGCCTGGAGGAGTGGGGACTCGGTGTAATCAGACGCTTACGAAAGTATTTAATCAATAACACGAGAAAACTCCCCCAATGAGCCAAAACATCTTGTTTCCAATGTGGTGAAAATTGTTCAGTTTGCTCTTGTGATGCCGGATTCCTTCACACTGACATCAGTGCGCATTAAATTTGGCACGGCAGACGTTCGACCACGTGAACTTGATTTGCAGTCACAGCTACAACTCCGGGGGCATTGCTCTCTTATGAAAGGAAATGATTAGAGAACGGCTAACAGAAAAGTAGCCAGGAGTTCAGACACCTTCGCATTCAACCTTTATATATACAGGTTAATCCCATTGAGCCCCGGGACTCATTTACAAGAGAGACCTGATTTTAGCAAAGAATGATGAGAACAGTAGATAATCATAAAATAAAGCTTACAAATCGAGAAGAACAACTGAAAGAAAATGGTATTAAAAAACTAAACAAAAACGGCTAGTCGATGTAAAAAACTCAAAACAGAACTTGTCTGCGTTGGTTCTTGCCAGGAACTTAGCAGATGTTTGAAGCCACTTAGAGAGGTCAAGGTCGAGAGCTTCAGGTCTTTTTGTAAGATATTCCAGGAAACAGGAGCAGAGTAGGAGAAGTCCCTTTTGCTTAGGTCAGTCCTCACTGAGGGAACACTGCAGGTAATAATGTCCTGAGAGCGCACGCTGTAGCTGCACTCACGCAGAGACATGTAGGAGGAGATGTATGAAGGCAGCAGACCAAGAAGTGATTTAAAGATGAAAATGTACCAGTGGGAGAGTCTGCGTGAAGTTAATGATGTCCAGTTAACCAGTGAATACAGGGTGCAGTAGTGGGTACGATAATCACAGCCAGTTATGAATCTTAGTGCACCGTGATAGACAGCATCCAACATCTGCAGGGTTCTTGTAGGAGCGTTCATGTAAATAAAGTCACCGTAATCAATGGAGGGAAGGAAAGTCGCAGTTACAAGGCGTTTCCTAGCATTCAGAGTTAGACGGGATTTGTTTCTGAAAAAGAAACCCAGTTTAACTTTCAGTTTTCTTACTAGGTTTTCCACATGGAGCTTAAAAGAGAGATGTGAATCGACCAAGATACCCAAATATTTTGTAGGAATCGACAAACTCAATAGGGACACCATTTGAAGATAAAATCAGAGGAAGTACTGCTGGGACCGACTTCCTGTTTGAAAACAGCATCCCTTTGGTTTTATCAGCATTTAGGACAAGTTTGAGGTGGAGCAAGTCTGACTGGATGATGTCAAAAGTGGACTGCAAAAGCTGGAAAACCTTAACAACTGTTTTAGCTCGACAATAAACAACTATATCATCAGCATAGAAATGTAAGGATGAATCAGGGATGCTCTGTTGTACAGGACCTTTGTAAATTGGGAAGGGGGGGGGGGACCTAAGACTGAGCCTTGAGGTACACCATTGTTAACCATTAAATAACTCTCAGGGCATGTTCTCAAAGTTTAAAAAGACTTTTGAAATGGTCAGGCCAGAAGGTTCCTGAATGTTGTAAGATGTGTGTTAAAAAATGCTACAGATTATATTTTAGACATTTTGTCTGAGAATGACAATGGTTTGCTGCTTCAGTGTTTTTAGGTTGTTTTTACCAGATGTTTCTATGACATACTGAAGTATATTTACAAGTATTTCAATTGTTTTATTGACAATTACAGTAAGTTTAAGCAGGGTTGCAGTTTACAGTGATGGCTATTCTCCTTTTCTAAGATTGCTGCAGTTCACCCTGGCATGCAGTCGCTTGACTCTTGGTTTCTGGTTGCTAGACTTTTGGTTGCTCTTTTGTTTTGATTTGTACTTTTTTTTTTTAAATATAGATACTTAAATTTGTATGCTAATGCCTATTTTATGACTGTCTAATGTTGCCGTTGTTATTCACTGTTGTCACCACTCTTTGATAAGAAATCAGGTCTCTCTTGTAAATGAGTCCTCGAGGCTCAGTGGGATTAACCTGTATAAATAAAGAATGAATGACTCGCTCCTGTGGTAAAGGTGTGGTGGAGACCCCTGAGGAGGGAACCGCAGAAAGAAAATTTTGTTGTCACTCAAGGTCAGACACGTTTGTAATCAATGTTTTGTTTGTTAGAATTTGTAGGTTTCTGTTTGGTTTCTTGACAAGTTCTTAGTGGGATGAAGGCCTGGGGAGGTTCCTGACTATGGACTCCACTTTCAATGTTTAGTCCCCTGAGCCACCTAATTACCACTTCACCCAATAGCACAGTGCGCCATCGTGCTGGAAAAGGCTAGGTTTGTCTCTGT
>NW_023624659.1:0-3669 GCF_014905685.2 Nematolebias whitei
TTTGTATCCTGAGCTAATCAATTGAAAGAACACTCTCTTTTTCATATTATCATTACTATTTTACAAATGTCTTGATAATCAAAAGTGTGTTTAGTTCAAACCATTTTAAATGTTGAAGTGAACCACTCATTTTAAATCAACTGTGAAACAGTATTAATGATTTTTAATCCTCATTCAAAGTAGAAATCAAGTTAGATGTCTGTTACAAAGTAATTATGCATTTTGATTTTCTGTCTGAAATGAGAAGGAGTGATGTCGGTCAAAAGTCGGAGAAAGTCAGAAAGAAGTTATTGGAACGAACTGTCATGTTTTTAAACCTAGCAGACGGTAAACAAGAGAAGCTGGCACCTGTGAGTCTCTCATTTCGCCATAACATTTCTCTGTCTGTTCTTAAAACATCTCACTGTTTTTCTGACTTGTAGTAACCTCTTACGTCACTAAAACCACACCCCTGTTGGTTCTTTCAACCAATCAGGATATCCCAAAAAAGGGACCGGAAGCGAACTCTTTAAAAAGTCGACACTTCCTAGTTCCAGTCAGTTCAAAGTTCAGTTCAAAGTTCTGGGGAAGAACAGAAGTTCTGGGAGCAGAACCGAACGAAAGTTCTGAAGGGCTGGAGTTAGTTGGGAGTCTTCCGAGTCTCGTGGGGATTATGGAATCTTCCACATCTGAGTGGAACTCCGACGGGCTCACAGCTCATGTGAGTCCACCCGGGAGGTGAGCATGCTGTTGAACGAAGTACCGTCACTACTCCGGACGTTTCTCTGCTATCTTACGGAGACGCTGAAATGGTAACGTTGAAAGAGAACTCTACACCGAAGCTGAGATATCTTCTGCAAGGTAAAGAGTCGATTTCCACTACCGAAGTGTACCGAGGTAGAGCTGGGTTCGAATGGAGGGTGTCGTTCTTCGTCAACACATTTTCCCTCACACATCTTTTCTCTCCATTTAAACTCCTTCATTCCCCATCTTTAAAACTCTTCTATCTGCCAGTAATTAATCCAGATATTTTCAGAAATGTCTGTTGTATTTCAGTTGCAAGTGAGAAATCATGGCCGTATGATTTCTCATTGTAAAGCTCCTTAATTAAGCTGTGTTATTGCGTTCAATCAGAATAATCAAGTGTACAATGTTGATGTTAAATTTTGATTCTGTTAATAAATGACCACATTCATTTTGATGGGTCAAAGAAAATTAACGTCTCATGTCACTGGTTTTTAGACCATCTCCCACACAGTATCTCTGTCACATATCTGTCAAGTAGCTCAAAAAAGAGAGAACTCGTGATTAAATATTGATTGTAGTGGAGCTAACTTAAGCTAACCGACCCTAGCTTACTACATTTCTGGTGGCCCATACGGGGATGTTTCTAAACATTACTGGTGGCCTCGTACGGTTTCATGAATGGACTGTTATTCGTGTAATACTTGAATTTATCATGTTGGTATATCATGATCTTAACTGAAATTAGCTTAAAAGTGCAGATTTCTGTTCGACTGTAAAACGCAATGTTTTCAGCCGTGGTGTTAAGAGAGCTGAAGTTAAGTCAATGTGTTCATTTTAAAGCTGAATTTGTACATCTGTTGTGTAACTAAGCTGACATACTGTGGAAAACCGTTTGATTCTGTTTAAACTTTAACAGAAAGGGGGTTCTGACCCGGTTCTATTCGCTCGGTTCTTATTTCGAACGAGTTGTTTTAAATGGATGGAAAGCTGTTTTAAAGCTGAGCGCCGTCTCAGATCACTGTTAAGAGCTGTTCGTTACATTTGTAGCAGTAAAAAACTGTACATTTTTTAAGGTTAATGGACGAAAGTTGACCGGACTTTTTCAGGCTAAAATGCTAACATGATAGCTAGAATAACGAGCAGTGATTGGTCGAAAACCGCTGTTTGGGTCGCTCTGATTCACTGAGAAATGGGTGATGTGTCTGCGTTCACTCCCTCTGATGTCAGATTGTAAAACCCACACGGTTGTTCATTGGTTGATTCAATCACGTGACCCCGGAAATGAATCTCAGTTCAACCGAAGCCTCCACTGTTTTTAAAATCGCTAAATGGAGCTGCCACTGTTCCCACAAAACCCATGTGTTCATGCAGATAGACGTGCTTGTTAAAGCGACGCCACGTTTAAGCTTTAAATCCGTTCAAAAAACGCTGCTGTGACCCATTTTTGGCCGATGCTAATTTTAGCTAACGGCTAACAACCGGATGTCAACGGAACGATCCACAGGAAGTTGTCATAGACTCCTGCTGGTATAAATAAGCTTACACCACCACCTGCTGTTGGAAGAGGAGTATAACAGTTTTCCTTAAAGAAGAGACTGATAATTCCTCTCATTTTTTCTTTTTTTTTGTTAACACAACCTGGTTTATGAGTAACTGTTTTAAATATCAAATTCTGGAAAATAAAACTGCTTAAAAAGCATTTAAAAACTAAAGTTGCCATGAGACTTTTAGAAAAATTGCAGGTTTGTTTAATTTTTAGTGCTTTTGAGTAAATGAACACTGAAAAAGGCCTGGTTCTTGTATCTGTTAAAAATAAGCACATTAAGTAACACTGCCGGAAAGAGGCATTTAATTAAAAATATTCATGCATTGGGGTAAAACCTATGGATAGGTGCCCATTCATTTGAAGAAGTGGCTTTAACAGTACTGTTGAGTGAACCCAGAGCTAAAATAGTGTGTGAAACTCACATGGCACTTGAATACAAGTATTTACCTGTAAAAATATCTGAAGTTGTCAACTGCTTAACCAGATAAGTGCTGAACAGTGAATAACCATGGCAGGTGTGACAGAAAAGGATTTTGATCCTTGTGAGATGAAGGACTGGTTAGAGGGAGCGTTGACGCTGCTCACAGAATCCTTACATCCATATGGTGAACAGGTGGACAGCATGAACTCAAGAGAGTTGTTAGACGAGCTGAAGGTGGTTGCAGAGAGTGTGACCTCTACAGACAAAACAGAGTCAAGCTATGACCAGCTGGCTAAATTGGTGCTCTTATTGAAAGCAACATTCTATGCTGTGGTAAACAAGGCTGATGACCTTGCAATAAGGTTAAACAGCGAAAAAAAGGAGTTACAATGTGACAGAGAGCTCTCAATAGCTCAGCTGTCATTACAAGCTCACTCATATGAGGAGAAGATTAGGGATAGAGAGTTTAAGTACCAAGCACTGTGTTCAGACAACGATAGGCTACAAGAACAGTTGCAGCTCACATCAAAAGCTCTGAATGCATGCAGAGTGGAAAATGCAGCGTTAGTACAACATGGCGTGCGTTTACAAAGTGAATGTCAAACATCACAGGAACGCTTGAAAGCCTGTGAGGAGAAACTAGCCGTAGCAACAAATAAGATTTCTGACGTGGGGCGAGCTTGTCTGGAACTCAAAGACGAACAAGGTCAGAGTCCAGGTCACCCACCATCACATCAAAAGGATTTTGGTGCACCTCCTGCTCTTAATCCCATTCCATCACCTCCACATGTGTCTAGCAACACACCTCCACGTGACATTATGGTTCCTACGATACCGATAATACAGCCTTTGATCCCAATTTCGGATTTGCAAAAAATCTCAAAATATGTTCAACGCTTTATTCCTGGGCCTATGGGTTCTACTGGTATGAAGGCGTATCTCAATGACCTAGATTTCAGACTGAGTGGTTATCCTA
>NW_023624661.1:0-3668 GCF_014905685.2 Nematolebias whitei
TCTCAAACCATCGTTCCTCTCTGTCCAGGATGTGAACATCTTCATCCCTGAAAGAGTGACCGCTGGCCTGGAGATGAGTGTAGACCTCAGAGTCCTGGCCTGATGATGTTGATCTTCTGTGCTGGGCCATCCTTTTGGCCAGTGGCTGTTTAGTTTCCCCGATGTAAGACTGATCACAGCCCTCCTGACACTGAACAGCATACACAACATTACTCTGTTTGTGCCGGGGGACTGGATCTTTGGGATGAACCAGTCTTTGCCGTAATGTATTTTGGGGTTTAAAAGCCACTGGGACGTTATGTTTAGAAAATAAACGTCTCAGTTTCTCCGATACTCCCACAACATATGGAATGACCACAGGTCTGGGTCTGGGTTCCTCCTTTTCACCTGTTGGCTGACTGGAGTCCTGTTTGGGTTTCTTCTCTGCTTTCAGGAAGGCCCAGTTAGGATATCCACATTGCTCTAGAGCCTGTCTTGTGTGGGATTTCTCCTTCTGCCTGGCTCCTGAGCTAGTGGGGAAGCTGTCTGCTCTGTGGTACAGAGTCCTGATGACTCCTAACTTGTGCTCCAAAGGGTGATGGGAGTCAAACTGCAAATACTGGTCTGTGTGGGTGGGTTTGCGGTACACCTCAGTTTGCAAATGTCCTCTATCAGAGACTGAGACCTCACAGTCCAAGAAAGCCAACCTGCCATTTTTTACATCTTCTCATGTGAACTTGATGTATTTATCCACAGAGTTGATGTGACAAACAAACAAATAAGAAAAAGAATATCTGTGACACCGTTCACCACCAGTGCAGACACCTTACCGAGCTGTGCTTTACATTTTATTTACAAATGCCAGTTAATTTACCTCCAGTGTTACAAGCGTTAAACCAGGACTATTCAACTAAACTGCCCAGCGGGCCACAGTTACTGAGAGCCAAGCGCCCAGGGGTCAGATATCCACTAGTTCTTATCATTAAGTTACTTTGTTTTATAGTTAAAACTGTAGTTTCGTTTTAAGAGTGAACCCATTGGTTGACCGAACTTAGCTCACCTGTGGGCCTGACTTGGCCCGCAGGCCATCACTTGAACAGCCCTGCTTCAAACTAACCTGTTGTTCCTTTTTTTTTTTTTTTTTTTTCTAGATGGCCTCCCTTCTCCCCTTACAGCCATCCTCTCCACACCATTATTATGAAATATTTATTATAGTGACTATCTAGTGTAGGTTTTTTTTTTTTTTTAATAGGATAGAAAGAAAGAAAAGACAAAGTAAGACTCCAAAATATAAGAAATATATACAAATAGAGCACACGGCAAAACACCCGGCCACTGTCTGTTCACCTGCAAAGAACATGACAAAACACAGCAACAAAATACATATGTATAAAAAACTTAAAATATTCATGGCTTTGCAGTAAGTTTCCATAAATATATATACCCATACCTACGCCTATATACATACATACATACATACACATGAATATACACTCACATACATATCTATATATCTACATATAAAGCCTACATAAGCATCCCTGCTTCTATTTGTGTGTGGTTGTGAGCATGCATAAGTGTATAAGGCTTCTCTAATAGAACATTTAATAGTAACTGTGAAGCAGCAGAGACCCGACCCCCAAGACCAGAGTCAGACGAAAAAGGGGGGACCAGAGCCCAAGACCCCAGGAGGGACCCCGACCGCGGAGCCCCCAGAGCCACCCACACAGGACGAACCACTCACCCACCCCCCAGAACGGACCACAGGGGAGAACCGGAAGATCCCCACCAGCGACCACATACAGTGACCCCCCGGGGCCAACAGCGACAAACTCATAGGCCTCCGTCGGCACCCGCCGCACCGATGTAGGTCCAGGTCCAGGCACTGAGGCCCGGTCACCGAGGACTCACACCACCCAGGCCAAGGCCCGACAGGGCCAGAGGACCCGAGCCCCACCAGGCAGACACCAGGCCGAGCCGACATACACCCAAGCGCCCAGCCCCCGACACCAAGGGCCCCAAGCGCGCCGGCAGGCAAGGGCACACCCCACCAGGAGGCCGCGCGATAGGGGCGCAATGCCAAGCACCCCCAGTTGTATCAAAGAGGGGGCAGTCCGAGTCTCGGCCTAACAAATACCCATTCATACACAGACACAATCACACAATCCCAACCTCAATCTCACATTCACTCACTCAAAGACATACAATAACGATACATTTCATTCTTATTCCCGATACGCACTCTATACCCCCCAGGTCCAAGACATGTACCCGCCCTCTACAGGGGGTAGCCCATGCCCAAACCCAGGAGGTAAACCCATTCATTCTTGAGCGGAGAAGAGCCAATACCCCAGACCCGGCCCAGGCCATGCCCCGCCGACAGGACACACCCCACCATGAAGAGGACACGCCACCGACCACCCCCACACACCGCCAACAACCAAGCACGCACCCCCAGCCGACCGCCCGCCAGGCCCTGGCAGCCACCCCGGCCAGCGGGCCAACCATGGCACCCAAGAGCCAAGCTCAGGGGGTCCAAACAACCCCAGGGAGAGCACAGCGCCAGCACCACCCACGGCAACCCCCTAGACCCTGAACCCCCACATAGTCCTGGTCAACATCCAGCGGCCTGCCCCTCTCCCGGACCCCACCCCTGGAATGGCAGTCAGGGAACTAGGTGGGTAGGAAGAGAAAAAAATAAAAATAAAAAAAATAAGACCCCGACACATACACCCCCGCCCCTAGATGTGCTGTTGATGTGTGTTGTTGTATAGTGCCATTAAAAAGGAAAGAAGAAGGAGCAAAGGCTGGCATGGTGCCAGTTTCCCCTCCACCCCAACTCTATCCAAACCCTAGTGTCTAAATGCAACCGTTGTAAGTGAGCACAGGCACAGGGGGTGAGAGTAAGGTCATCCCACCACCCATAGCCATGTGCCCACCTCAAGTTCCTATATATGAATGTCATGTTGATGTTATGAATGAATGTCTAAGGTGTACAATAAAATTGAGTCCCAGGTGGCTATGGTCAACAAAGATGTAAAATTGTTGCAGCACACCCGAGCCCAAACAACCCTAAATGTATGGAATTGAAATGAAGAGGGTGGAGGTGCATGGTGAGGGATGGGGAGAAATAACTGTGAGAGCAAATGCTCCCACAGGGAGTCAGCTCCCCCACTGACCCAACAGCCCCCCCCCCCAGCTCCCCAACGTCCACCCAGGGATTGAGGCCAAGATACCTCTCCATCTGGACTGACCGCCAGGCCCGCTGAGCTCCAGACCATAGAGGGACAGAGCCCCGAGGGTCGCCAGAAGCAGTACCAGCAGCCTACACACCCGAGGGCCGCCAGGACCCCCACAAACCGCAGTCAGCCCGCTACCAGATGAAGCCAAACCCCACCAGGACGACCCGGCCAAGAGCGCCCGCCCAACCGCCGACAGTGCCAGGAAGCACCGGGAGCGAGCCCCCACCACAGGAAAGGGGCCAGCCAGCCGGCCATGCACAGTCCCGGGCCGCTCCCAAGGACATCCACCCCATCCCCACCCCAGAAGAAATACTACACCCACCCCTCATTCGGACATCTCTCAAAACACATAGCACACTAGACACCTAGGCTGGGTCAAACTACCCCCTCTTAGGGGCCACTGGTCACGCCCCCAAACACCCAACCCCCAAGCCCATGAACCCACAA
>NW_023624662.1:0-207 GCF_014905685.2 Nematolebias whitei
TGTTTTATAATGCAGCAGTTTTTATAATGCAGCTGTTTTATAATGCAACTGTTTTTATAATGCAGCAGTTTTTATAGTGCAGATGTTTTAAATTGCAGCTGTTTTTATAGTGCAGATGTTTTTATAATGCAGCTGTTTTATAATGCAGCAGTTTTTATAATGCAGCTGTTTTATAATGCAACTGTTTTTATAATGCAGATGTTTTAT
>NW_023624662.1:217-3668 GCF_014905685.2 Nematolebias whitei
TGTTTTATAATGCAACTGTTTTTATAATGCAGATGTTTTATAATGCAACTGTTTTTATAATGCAGATGTTTTATAAAGCAGCAGTTTTTATAATGCAGCTGTTTTTATAATGCAGCTGTTTTATAATGCAGCTGTTTTTATAATGCAGCTGTTTTATAATGCAGCTGTTTTATAATGCAGATGTTTTATATTGCAGCTGTTTTTATAATGCAGCTGTTTTATAATGCAGATGTTTTATAGTGCAGCTGTTTTTATAATGCAGCTGTTTTATAGTGCAGCTGTTTTATAATGCAACTGTTTATAGTGCAGCTGTTTTATATTGCAGCTGTTTTATAGTGCAGCTGCTTTTATAATGCAGCTGTTTTTATAGTGCAGCTGTTTTATAATGCAGCTGTTTTTATAGTGCAGCTGTTTTATAATGCAGATGTTTTTATAGTGCAGCTGTTTTTATAGTGCAGCTGTTTTATAATGCATCCATCCATCCATTCTCTTCCTTTTATCCGGGGTCGGGTCGCGGGGGTAGCAGCTTAAGTAGGGAGGCCCAGACTTCCCTCTCCCCAGCCACTTGGTCCAGCTCTTCCGGGGGAATCCCGAGGCGTTCCCAGGCCAGCTGAGAAACATAGTCCCTCCAGCGTGTCCTGGGTCTTCCTCTGGGCCTCCTTCCGGTGGGACATGTCTGGAACACCTCACCAGGGAGGCGTCCAGAAGGCATCCTAAACAGATGCCTGAGCCACCTCAACTGGCTCCTCTCGACGTGGAGAAGCAGCGGCTCTACTCTGAGTCCCTCCCGGATGATCGAGCTTCTCACCCTGTCTCTTAAGGTAGAGCCCAGACACCCTGTGGAGAAAACTCATTTCGGCCGCTTGTATCCGAGATCTCATTCTTTCAGTCACAACCCAAAGCTTGTGACCATAGATGAGGGTAGGAACGTAGATCAACCGGTAAATTGAGAGCTTCGCCTTTTGACTCAGCTCTCTCTTCACCACGACAGACCTGTACAGCGCCTGCTTCACTGCTGACGCTGCACCTGTCCGCCTATCGATCTCACGCTCCATTTTTCCCTCATTCGTGAACAAGACCCCAAGATACTTGAACTCCTCCACTTGGGGTAGGACCTCCTCCCTGACCCGGAGAGGGCACTCTACCCTTTTCCGGCTCAAGACCATGGCCTCGGATTTGGAGGAACTGATCTTCATCCCGGCCGCATCGCATTCGGCTGCGAACCGCTCCAGCAAAAGCTGTAGATCACGATCTGATGAAGCCAATAAGACCACATCATCTGCAAAAAGCAGAGACACAATCCTAAGGCCACCAAAACGGATCCCCTCAACACCTTGGCTGCTCCTAGAAATTCTGTCCATAAAAGTTATGAACAGAATCGGTGACAAAGGGCAACCTTGGTGGAGTCCAACTCTCACCGGGAACAAGCCCGACTTACTGCTGGCGATGCGGACCAGGCTCTGACACCGGTCATACAGGGACCTAACAGCCCGTATCAAAGGGTCCGGTACCCCATACTCCCAGAGTACCCCCCACAGGGCCCCCCGAGGGACGCGGTCGAACGCCTTCTCCAAGTCCACAAAGCACATGTAGACCGGTTGGGCAAACGCCCACGCACCCTCCAGGACCCTGCTGAGAGTGTAGAGCTGGTCCAGTGTTCCATGGCCAGGACGAAAACCGCACTGCTCCTCCTGAATCCGAGGTTCGACTATCCGACGGACCCTCCTCTCCAGAACCCCCGAATAGACCTTACCAAGGAGGCTTAAGAGCGTGATTCCCCTGTAGTTGGAACACACTCTACGGTCCCCCTTTTTGAATAGGGGGACCACCACCCCGTTCTGCCAATCCAGGGGAACTTCCCCTGATGTCCACGCAATATTGCAGAGTCGCGTAAGCCAACACAACCCTGCAACATCCAGAGCCTTAAGGAACTCCGGGCGAATCTCATCCACCCCTGGGGCCCTGCCACCGAGGAGCTTTTTAACCACCTCGGTGACCTCAGCACCAGAGATTGGAGGACCCGACCCAGAGTCCCCAGGCTCCGCTTCCTCAGTGGAAGACGTGCCGGTGGGATTGAGGAGGTCTTCAAAGTATTCCGCCCACCGACCCACAACATCTCGAGTTGAGGTCAGCAGCACACCACTCCCACTATAAACAGTCTTGGTGGCGTACCGCTTTCCCCCACTGAGACGCCGGATGGTGGACCAGAATCGCCTCGAAGCTATGCGGAAGCCATTCTCCATGGCCTCTCCGAACTCCTCCCATGCCTGAGTTTTTGCCTCAGCGACCACTCGTGCCGCATGTCACTTGGACCGCCGGTACCCATCAGCTGCTTCCGGGGTCCCACAGGCCAAAAAGCCCCGATAGGACTCCTTCTTCAGCCTGACAGCATCCCTCACCGACGGTGTCCACCATCGGGTTCGAGGGTTGCCGCCGCGACAGGCACCGACAACCTTGCGGCCGCAGCTCCGGTAAGCCGCCTCGACAATAGAGGCACGAAACAAGGTCCACTCAGACTCAATGTCCCCCATCTCCCTCGGAACATGTTCAAAGTTCTCCTGGAGGGGGGAGTTGAAACTCCGTCTCACAGGAGACTCTGCCAGACGTTCCCAGCAAACCCTCACAATACGTTTGGGTCTGCCAGGTCTGACCGGCATCCTCCCCCCACCATTGGAGCCAACTCACCACCAGGTAGTGATCAGTGGACAGCTCCGCCCCTCTCTTCACACGAGTGTCCAAGACATGTGGCCGCAGATCAGATGAGACGATGACAAAGTCGATCATCGAACTGCGGCCTAGGGTGTCCTGGTGCCAAGAGCACATATGGACACCCTTATGCTTGAACAAGGTGTTCGTTATTGACAATCCATGATGAGAACAGAAGTCCAACAACAGTACACAACTCTGGTTCAGATCAGGGGGGCCGTTCCTCCCAACCACACCCCTCCAGGTCTCACATGAGCATTGAAGTCCCCCAGCAGAACAAGGGAGTCCCTAGGAGGTGCATTCCAGTACCCCCTCCAAGGACTCCAGAAAGGGTGGATAATCTGAACTGCCATTTGGTGCATAAGCACAAACGACAGTCAGAACCCATCCCCCCACACGTAGGCGGAGGGAGGCCACCCTCTCATTCACCGGGGTGAACCCCAACACACAGGCACCAAGTTGGGGGGCAATAAGTACGCCCACGCCTGCTCAGCGCCTCTCACCAGGGGCAACTCCAGAGTGGAAGAGTGTCCAGCCCCTCTCAAGGAAACTGGTTCCAGAGCCCGAGCCATGCGTAGAGGTGAGTCCGACTATTTCTAGCCGGAATCTCTCAGCCTCACACACCAGCTCAGGCTCCTTCCCCACCAGTGAGTTGACATTCCACATCCCAATAGCCAGCTTCTGTAGCCGAGGATCAGACCGCCAGGGTCCCCGCCCTCGGCCACCACCCATCCCACATTGCACC
>NW_023624663.1:0-3667 GCF_014905685.2 Nematolebias whitei
TTCCCCTGATAATATGGGTCCTCTTGGATCCCATATCCTTGCGTCCTGCGCATGTCCCATGTACGACAATCACGTTCATCCTCTGAAAGAGGAGCCTTTTTGTCCCAGCGTGCACCTTCATTACGTGGTTTGTTAGTTTGAAAATACTGCCTTTTCTCGCCTGTTTTAGGAGGAGGTGGATACGCGCGCCTTCCTTCCATTTCTAGGGAGTGGGGTTTAACCTTTATACCAGGAAACACCTCTATGGGCGTCTTAGCATGAGAACGTACCTCGAACACATTCACAGCACACTGTTTAATCTCATTTATGGATTTTTCTCTGAAATTTGCCATAATTTGTACTGACATGCGTATGTCAGTGTGGAGATTTTTGCTGAAAACATATTTAAAATTTTCTTCTTCCTCCATTCCGGTTTCATTTCTGTAACCAAAATAAGCTTGGAAGATTCTTTTGTAATAGATCTTTGGATGTTCATTCTTTCCCTGCTTGACCTTGTCAGCGGCTGGGAAACCAGCAGGTCCCGTGCAGGGGTCGTACTCTCTGATCAAAGCTTCACACAGAAGGTTGTAATCCTTTCTCGTTGCATCAGGTAGACGCTCGATGAAGGTGAATACCTCTCTGTCCGAAGTGAGCCGTATCAGACTGATCTTATCCTCTACCGTAGCATTAGGATAATCCTTCAATCTGAATTCGAGGTCTTTCAGGTACGCTTTTGTTCCAGTTGAACCCATCGGTCCAGGTACAAAGCGTTGTACATATTTTGAGAGTTTTAGCAGAACATCCATTGAAAGAGGAAGTTTCCATGCACTCTGTTGCATGTTTTGTGGAGGGGACCTGTTCAGGTCTGTTCCTACCACTTTAGGTGAGGGTGGATTAAGAGCAGGATGTGCAACAACATCTTTCTGAGGTGTTTGTGGGTGACCTGAACTCTGTCCACGGTCTTCTCTGAGTTCCAGACAAACTCGCCCCACGTCAGAAATCTTGTTTGTTGCTGCGGCCAGTTCCTCCTCACAAGCCTTCAGGCGTTCCTGCGATGACCGACATCCATGTCGTGAACGCACAACTTTTTCCAGTAATATCTGTTTATGCACTTCGAGTCTGTGCAGATCTTTCTTAAGCACATCTGTAGCATCCCTGGCTTCAGATAGTGACGCCTCAAGTAATTGTATTTTGCTGTTCATTGAATCAACTTCTGCACGCGCATCTTGCTCTAACTGAAACATCTGTTCATAATGTTTCATCATGAGGACCTCGTGTTCGCTTCTAAATTGAAGGTAGTGATCTTCAATTTCCTGAGCAAACACTTTTTCACTGTCTAACCTTAGTGTAAGGTCATCAGCTTTCTGAACAACTGCATAGAACGATCCTTTCAGCAAAATTGCAATTTTAGCCAGCTTTTCATAACTTGACTTTGTAATTTCTGTAGAGGTCACACATCTTGCAACCTCCTTCAGATTGTCCACTAACTCTTTTGGGTTCATGCTCTCCGCCTGTTTCATACATGGATGTAAGGACGCTGTCAGCAGCTTCAACGCATTCTCCAGGCAGTCCGTCATCTCATAAGGATCAAAGTCTTTTTCTAACACACCTGTCATGTTCGTTCACTGTGTAGCACTTTATCTGTTTAAAACAGTTGCAAGCTTCAGATATTTTACAGGTAAATATTTGTATTCAGATGTCTTTGAGTTTTCACACTATTTTAAGCTCTGGGTTTACACAGAAGTACTGTTATAAGTCACTTATTCAAATGTGGGTACCTTTCTGTAGGTTTTACCCCAATTCATGAATATTTAAGTAAATGCTCTCTGGCAGTGTTACTTTTTATGTGCTTATTTCTTAACAGATACTAGATTACCAAGCTCTTTTTAGTGTATTTTACTCTAAAGCACTGAATTTTTAATAAACCTGCAATTTTTCTAAGAAGTCTCACAGCAAATCAGTTTAAAGACACTTTTTAAACCGTTCTGTTCCAGAAATTTGCTATTTTAACAGTTACTCATAGAACCAAGTGATGAAAAGAAAAAGAAAAGTTGATGATGTGTCAGGATTAATCAGTCTTTCTTCAGAAAAACTGTTATTACTCCTGTCCTCCTGCAAATCTTCTATTTAAAATTAAATAGGAAGATGTATTTTTAGGTGGCAACTTAAACAGAAAAGTTTCTTTTTCCTGATAAGTTTACTCTTATTTAGTGATTTTGCAATTAAACGTGTATTATCTTTCAAGCAAAATGAGTAAACTTTTCAACTCTGTGAATATTTGAACTGTATCTTTTAAAAAGTTTCTAATTTTTCATTTTGTACCTCCTTGTTTGAGGAATTCAGTGAATGAAAATGTCCTGGTAAATGCCTTTTTTGCATAAATACCTCTTACTTTTTAAGTGCAAGATAACAGTGATTATTCAGCTAGAGGAAGTTTGTTAACTCAAAGTTTGTCTTACAGAAAAAAAAAAACGTTTAATTTCACTAAAATACCTAAAACTGAAGTGAAACTGTGATCTCAAGTTTCCCAGGAGGGGGCAGTGTTTAGCTTTCTACCAGCAGGAGTCTATGACGACTTCCTGTGACGTTCGGTTGACATCCTGTTTTTAGCCGCTTAGCTTAAAGTTAGCTTCGGCTAAAAAAAAATCAACATTTCTGAACGAATTTAAGCGTAAACGTGGCGTTCTTTCAACAAGCACGACTTTTTAGCATGAAACATGAGTTTTCTGGGACATATGGCAGCTTTATTTAGTGATTTTAAGCACGGCAAAGCTCATTTCCGACATGGAGGAAGTGACGTGACACGTCACTCATCCGGTCGTTAGCTGTTAGCTTAAAATTAGCATCGCTAGCGTTGTTCAAAAACATCATTTAATGACGGATTTTAAACTCAAACGCGGCGAAAATTTCAGCGAGTATGCTTCGAAGAACTTAACCAGCGTATCAAAATACACTTTAAAGCGCTTTTCAGCTTTAAAAAGCAGATTTTATTTCCCTATGAAAACGAATTTTCATTTCCGGGTCACGTGACTGAAATCACCAATGACAGAGCGGCACGGGGGTGAGAGGAAATGACGTAGGCACGTCATTCAACTTCTCAGCGAATCAGAGCGCTCCACAGCAGCAAATTCAACCAATCACGAAGCGTTTTTCCAACTAGCATGTTAGATTAGCCTAAAATAAGTTCGTCAACTTTTCGTCTTGTAAACTGTCAAAATGCACTTTCTTCCGTTATCAATGCAATCTATAAGCTCCCAGCTGCACGGGGTTCTGCGCCCCGGTCTCAAAAACGTCTTTCTAGCTATTTAAACACTCGTTCGAACTTTTTCAGAACCGAACCGGTACCAGAACCACGTCTGGACCGCCTTTAAACAGAATAAAGCGTTTCCACACAAACCCAGCTGTTAGTTACCATAACAGGCGTACAATTTCAGCTTTCATAAAGACTCAATGACACTATTTCAGCTTTCATAACATCGCCAGCGTAACACAGCGTAAACATGCAGAGCCAAGCTCCAAGCGGCGCAGCTTCAGAGGCGTTTCAGCACAGCTGACAAACTGTTATTTTTCATGCCAACATGTAAAATCAATCTTTACACGAATACACAGTCATTTATGAACACGTAGACGGGCCACCAATATGTAGTATGACATATGCAGGATATATTCATACATTTTACGGGTTCTT
>NW_023624664.1:0-3667 GCF_014905685.2 Nematolebias whitei
CCAGCCCTGATGCACTGCTGACACCTGAAGAGACGCAGTCAAACACCGACACACTGACCATCAGCACCATCTTTGTCTCTGTGCACCTGCTGCACATCACCTCCTCCTCACCTCCCCTCCTTTTGAGCATTTCCTTCATGTTTCACGTAAAATAATCTGAAATTTCTGTTTCCTTCAACTAATCTGTACTTACAGGAGACAACTTGGCTGTCTGTGGATCTCTGAACAGTTGAGCAGCTTCAGCTGCTCTGTTAGAAACGTTCTCCCGAGTTTGATCTTCACGGTGACGTCAAGGTCTGTAAATTAAAGAGAGAAATACTTGAACATGTTGCAGCATCAGGATTAAACACGGCTTTAAATGCTCCTAAAATGATGAATAATTTCCTCTCAAGTTACAAAACAATTTACTGACAAAGGTTTTTAGATTTCAGTGAAGTGGTTTGACTTCACGAAGCTGCTCAGAAAGACCTAAATGTTTTTTTTTAATGCTTATTAAACATTCACACGACTGCTTCCTTCTGCAAAATTTAAACTTTTTCAGCTATTTTCAGCGGTTTCTGATCCTTTCAGATTATTTCGGCTAACTACAACATTTTGTGCTTCTTCTAACTTCTTTCAGCTAATTTCTGCAAATTTCAGTTTTTGCTGCAATTTCAGCTACTATTTAGCTGTTTTTATGCTAATTTGAGCTTTTTCAGCTAATTCCAGATTTTTTGCACTAATTTAAACTTTTTTCAGCATAATTCAGTAACATTGTGCTCTCTCTACTTCCTGTTGTTAATTTAAGCTTCTTTCAACTTTTTAGCTACTATTCAGCTGTTGTTTATTTGTTGCAAATTTCAGCTTTATTCAGATCATTTCCACTTTTCGTGCTTATTTCTGCTTCTTTCAGCCTAATTGGACAAACGTGTTCTTTCTCCTTTCTTCTGCTACGTTCAACTTGTTCTAATGTTTCAGCTACCTTTTTAGCATTTCTTAGCTCATTTCAGCCGTTTTCAGATAAATTCAAGTTTTTCATGGTAATTTCTGCTACTTTCATCTTTTTCTGCTAGTTTAAATTTATTTATGCTTTTTCAACTACTTTTCAACTACTGTTTGCTGTTTTCAGCTGTTTCTTTACTAATTTCAACTGTTTTTTTCTGCAAGTTCTTCAGCAATAAACAATCACACTTGCATTCTCACAGGAAATGTAATTTCTCTAGTTTTCAGTTTTTTGTGCAGCTGAACGTTTAAAGCTGCTGCGTTTTATTTATTCGTATTTCTCCTGATTAAAGCGTAACATTTTCTGTCAAACAGGAAGTAAAGGATTTTGCTGCAGAGAACACGTCCATCATTAATTTTAAGCTGCTGACCGTCAGCATGTCAGACAGGATGCAGGTGCATTGTGGGTAATGTGGTGGAGGTCCAGTTGTTCTACAAAGCTGAGCAGGAGTTAAGGGGAAGTGACAGGCGAAGTTGGACTGAACACTCGGCTCCACGCTCAGGTGGGTCCGGATGATGAGTTTCATCTGGAAAACGAAGGGAAAGAAGAAAAACAGGAACTCTCCGAACGTCTCGGAGTCGGAGGAGAGTTAAAAAGTCACCTCTCCGCTCGGATCCTTCACCGCTCTGTGAGAAACCATTTTGTTGTGGGACTCCTCAGGGACAGACAGCAACTCTGAAGCTTTGCAGTCGTCTTCAAACGTGCAACTGAGAGACGTTAAAACACGTCAGGAAGTCATGGCAGACCGTCTGCAGGTGAAGCTCCTCTCACCTGCTCTGAGAGACGCACCACACACAGAACCGGTCCTGAGCAGACCAGCACTCTCTCAGGTTCCTGCTCCTGCTGCACTCGGACACTGGAACACGCCGAATCTGAAACGAAACACAAAGACTTCAGAAACGCCTTCAGGTGGTCAGAAATGTAGAGAAAAACTAACGACCTGGTTTTGAAACGGCACATAAACGTGTTTCTGATCCACTGGGTCCAGATGGGTTTTAGGAAACAGGTCCTGGTCTCCACTGGCCCTGTAGAGCACCTTTGGACAGTTAGTGGGAGAGATCATATTTCTCCAGTTTTAGCTTCTCTCCATTGGCTCCCTGTCAAATCCAGAATTGAATTCAAAATCTTACTTCTAACCTACAAAGCCCTCAACAACCTAGCTCCTTCTTATATTACAGATCTTATTGTTCCATATTTTCCTAACAGAGCACTTTGCTCTTAGACTGCAGGTTTACTTGCGGTTCCCAGAGTTTCCAAAAGCAGAATGGGAGGCAGATCTTTCAGTTATCAGGCTCCTCTCTTGTGGAAACTACTTCCAGTTTCTGTCCGTGAGGCTGACACATTGTCCAGTTTGAAGACTTTCCTTTTTGCTAAATCTTATAGTTAAGACTCTGGCAGCAGCATTTTGGATCAACTGAAGACGTTTTACGGAAGTATTTGGACACCCAGATAATAAAGCATTGCAATAGACCAGTGTAGACATGCCAAATGCATGGACCAGTTTTTCTGCATCATTTTTAGATAAGATGTTTGTAATTTTAGTGATATGCTGGTGAAGATTCTCAGTCATCCAGGACATGATGATTTCAAAAAGCGTTCAATACAAAAACAACTGGACTTTATTTGTAACAGAAGACGTTTCGCTCCTCATCCTCATAATTTTAGTGATATTATGCAGGTGGAAGAAGGTGGTTCTAGTAACGTTTTTAATGTGGGGGATAAAAGACATGTCCTGATCAAAAATAACACCAAGATTTTTAACATTAGAACTGGAGGACAGACTAATGCCATCTAAGGAGGAAGAAAGACTGAAAAAAATAATAATTCCTAAGGTGCTCAGGTCCAAAAATCCAAACCTCAGTCTTGTCAGGGTTCAAAAGCAGAAAATTTAGGGTCCTCCAGGTTTTTATGTCTTTAAGACATGCTTGTAATCTAAGTAGCTGATTGGATTCATTGGGTTTCATGGACAAATATAATTGTGTATCATCAGCATAACAATGAAAATGTATCCCATGCTGTTAAATAACATTAACTAATGGAAGTATATACAAGGTAAAGAGTATTGGTCCAAGCACTGAATCCTGAGGAACTCCATGACTAAATTTGGTGTATGATGAAGATTTATTATTTACATTTGCAAATTGGAATCTATCAGATAGATATGATTTAAACCAATTTGGAGCCGTTCCTGTAATTCCAATATCACAGTCAAGTCTCTGTAGTAAAATATTATGATCAACTGTATCAAATGCAGCACTGAGGTCTAACAGGACCAGTGTAGACACAAGTCCATTGTCAGAGGCCATGAGAATATCATTAGTAAATTTCACCAGTGTAGATTCAGTGCTGTGGTGAGCTCTTAACCCTGACTGAAACTCTTCAAACAGATTATTTCTTTGCAGATGAATACGTCACTGACCTGCAACTATTTTCTCTAGAATTTTTTAGATGAAAGACTGGATATAGGTCTATAATTAAAGATTTAATTACAGCAATCTTAAAGCACTTTGGTATGTGACCGTTCATTAGAGACCAATTAAGCAGATCCAAGACGCAGTTATTAATTAAGGGAAATACCTCTTTAGCTTGACAGGGATTGGATCTAGAAGACACATGGATGGTTTGGATGAAGTTATTATTTTTGATAATTCAGTCCAAACATAAATCAGGTTCTAGTGACATTTT
>NW_023624665.1:0-3666 GCF_014905685.2 Nematolebias whitei
CACTTGGGCACTGATTTGGCAATCTGCCAAGAATGTACACAGGATGTACCAGCCACCCAACAGCCGGTTGTGAGCAAACCCTCAGCTGCTGAGGACCCAAATCACCACTTCTTTGATAGCAATATCTGCAAAGATATGGCAACAATGTACGTGGATGGATGCTCATTCCACCACGAGACAATCTGCAAAGCAGGTGTTGGAGGAGTTCTCCTCCAGGACCAAGAACAGGTCACATTTGGCTATAAATTAGGCTCTCAGTCTTCTCAGTACGCTGAGATAGCTGCAATCCTAATAGGCCTACAGATGGCAGTAGAACGCTCCATCCAGACGCTAGTCATCTGCACTGACTCTAACTATGCTCGACTCAGTTTCTTGTGTCATCTCGCTCTGTGGAAACAGAACGGTTTTCTCACAAGCAACAAAAAGGTGGTAAAACACAAAGAGCTTTTCATGACATGTGATCACTTAGTGACATCACATGATCTACAGATCTTCTGGAAGAAAGTTCCAGGACATTCTAGAGTACCAGGCGATGACAAGCACTACAATGACCTTGCAGACTCCCTAGCCAAAGAAGGTGCCGGTGACGGACCCACGTGGTCCTTCGACCCCTCTTGGCTACTCAACACTCAGTCGTCACAAGCTACAACTGAGGTAATGGCAGTCACACGTGCACAAGCTGCAGCTAAACCTGCTGATAACACAGTTTCTGTGCGCCCAATGCTGACTGACCCAGACATCATCCAACTTCAGAAGTTGGATCCTGCAATTAACTCGATGATGCTGTATCTGACTGACCCAGACAAATACACTCCATCGAAAGACGAGCTGGATTCCAATCCAGACCTCAAAGTCCTCTTTCAGCTGCGAAAACAGCTAAAACTACTTAAGGGCATCCTAACTTTCGCTCATGGACGGACGTCCTCACCTGTGTTCGTGGTCCCCCATGATCACAGGGGGGTGATGTTAGTCCATGCACATGACCTTCCGTCCGCAGGACATAAGGGTGACAATGCCACGCTGAAAGCATTAAAACAAATTGCTTATTGGCCTGGAATGAAAAAGGATGTCAAGGACTACATAAAAGGGTGCCTGATCTGTGGCCAGTTTCAACCATCCAGACCACTTCACAGAGCACCACTGCATAGTAGAGGCATTGCATTTCCATGGTCGGACCTCCAGATTGACTGGGTCGGACCACTCACTAAGACCTCTAGAGGAAATAAATATTTTCTCACGGTAACCTGCGCGTTTACCAAATGGGTAGAATGTCTACCAGCCCCTAATGACACAGCACAAACCACTGCTATGTTATTAATGAATCATGTATTTTCAAGGTTTGGACTTCCCCTTAGGGTGAACTCGGACCAAGGTACACACTTCACAGGTGAAGTAATGAAGGAACTGTGGAAGACGCTAGGCGTCAAAGCCAACTTCCATATTGGCTACCACCCACAGGCTTCAGGCCAGGTTGAGAGAGCAAACAGGACGGTGGTGAGTATTTTGAAAAAATACGTAGCCGCAAACCACAAGGACTGGGACGTGAAACTCCCTCTGGTCCTCATGGCCATAAGGGCCACTCCACACACGTCGACTGGCATCGCTCCTTTCGAGATGATGACGGGTCGACAAATGACTCTCCCTCTGCACCTGTTGTACCAACCAGGCGATGCTGCCATGGCAACAGCCTACACCACACAACAATACATGAAAGACTTGGAAAGACATCTTAAGAACACTTTTGCTTTCGCACAGAAAAACCTGGAAAAATCAGCTGAAGGACGCAAAGCGTACTACGACCAAAAGGCCTCTTACGAGGAACTCCAAGTGGGAGACAGGGTCTGGTACTACACGTTTGCACCCAAAACTGGGAGAGTAGAGTCCGGGACCGGAACTCTCGCCCGTAAGCTGATGCCCAGATGGACTGGACCCCATCTGATAACCGACAAAGTGTCTCCAATTATCTACCAGATAAAAATCAGTAAAGGCCAAAAAGAGCCAACTGTTAAATGGGTACACCGTAACCAGGTTAAATTACACAAGGCGTGCAATAACTCCTTAGGAGACAAAGACATCACAAAATCTGACCTCGTGGGAACAAGGGTCATCCAAGCTGAAGATAATTAATGGATAATAAAATTAACCATAGTTTAAACTCACAGGACCTACCCTTGATAAAACGGGACAGCGTGACTGAAATCTGGCAACCAGGGTGAGGAGAAGCTGTGAAACGATGTTTCTAGATGCTTAGTCACTACTCTTGTCGGTGTTGGAACGTTGTTTAGTTGATTTTGGTATTGTTTCTGAGGTAAGAATGAATTTTGTTGTGTAGTAAGTTAGAGACTAAGAAGCCTTTAACCATGCCAACATGCAGTTCATTCACTAAATTGCAATCTTTGCGGAGTCAATGTATATTATTGCTACCTTGAGTACCATAATCTACATTGATCTCACAACGCTTAAGCCGAACCTACTCGAACAATCCTATTCGGGGGGATAGCTAATTCTTTTTGATAAGTCTCGCCATAGACTTCCAAAACATTTATGGGAAAACCAAACACCCAATCTCAAGTCGTTCGTCTAAAAGACAACAGACAATTACACCAAACTATATTTTACCATGTAAAGCTAACTTAAACCAAGTTAGAAATGGAAAAATAGTTTGGAACACTTTTCTATAGGCATAAACCCCTGTAGTTACCCCTTTTCAGCATTCTCCACCCCTTAACTGGTAGTTGTAGCTGTTCCCAACCATAATAGCTTACACACCAGATGCATATAGTTTAAGGCCTTATGTAAAATCCCCTTCATAAGCCCACCTTAAACCACATAATTGCATGACACATTGAACCAGAACGGCACAGGCTGGACGTCGCTGGAGACAACCTTCGCTGGAGGCGACCTGCAATCCTGACGTTGGTCTCAACTCTTCATCCAGTGGCCGCTTCTTCAGTTCAATCCAAGGGTACCCCTCTGTATGCTGATTAATCAACACTTCCAATCGCTGTGGATTTACCGTTGTGGATTATATGACTTTTTCCAATGGATTACAGACTCTGTTTCCAAGGGGTTAAAGCATTGCTACGATGGGATTATCGAGACGATATGGGATTATAATAAACACAATGGAATACCAAGAACATTGTGGAATTACCTTGACTTTGTTTCCTTGCTGGATTACTTCTGACTTTGGTCTTCCTTGCTGGATTACATCAAGCTCAAGGACATTTGAAGGTCTAAGTTCACGGTTGGAATTCATCCCCATGGACAGGTGATGATTTCCAAAGGGGGGACTGTAGTGAACCAGATGACCTCAAATCTACCAGATGGACAGAGACTGTTATTTTCATTGATCTGAATAAGTCTGGGCCATCTGATGAACTTTCTTTCTTGAATTAATCAAGCAGAAAAGACAATTCTTTCTAATCATTACTGTCTTACAAATGTTTTGATAATCAAATTGTGTTAGTTCACTCAATGCTTTATAGGTTGAAAAGAACTACTCATCTTTGTTTTACATAAACAGTAAGTAATGATTTTTATTCCTCATTCAGAGAAGAAATCACCTGAATAAGCATTCCTTGATTTTCTGTCTGAAATGAGCAAGCTGTCGTAAGTGTGTGAAAGGTTGGTTTTCGGTCAACTAAAATGTTTACCGAGAAAAAT
>NW_023624666.1:0-3666 GCF_014905685.2 Nematolebias whitei
CGTCAGGAGTGTTTGAACCCACGTGCAGGAGGATGACGAGGACGCTCGAGGGATAATAAAAATATACATTTATTAAACAAAACAAAATCAAAATGCTGACAGGGCAGCTACTCACAAAACTGGAAACAGGCAGATCAGGGCTGACAGGACAAAAGGCTGAACACGACACCATGGAAGGATAATCCCGAGACAAAGACAAGACACCAGTGAACTGAATATATACACACACACTGATTAGGAAAATGACAGACACCTGCAGTGATTAACATTAGACACAGGTGAGACACAAAAGAAAACACAGTGCTGGAAACATGAGGAAACAGAACCAAAACCCCACAAGTAATATTTAAAGAGAAAATAGTCATTTCATTTTTATCATTTTGATGTCTGTGCATACTATGACTTATTTTGAAAAACAATCCAATTTTCCATAAAAAAGGGAAAAAAAAGATGTGTAAATTTTGTACAGTTCTTGATGAAATTCTTTGTCCTTCTGTACATTAACTCCTGTATTTAGGGGCGGCTGTGGCTGGGTGGTTAGAGCAGTCGTCCTCCAATGCGAGAGTTGGGGGTTCAAATCCACCAGCAGTCACATGTCGAAGTGTCCCTGGGCAAGACACTGAACCCCTCATAGCCTCATAACTCATGTGTGGTCCATCGGTGTCTGAATGTGATCTAAAGCACTGATTAGTCTCATTAGAATGATTTGTTCAATTAGCTTTGTAGAGATGTAGAGTGCTGTGTGGATGGGTAAATGAGGACACAGATTGTTTTTGTAAAGTGCTTTGAGTATCTTGAAATAAGATAGAAAGGCGCTATATAAGTACAGTCCATTTACCATTTACAAATTTGGACGAAAGAAGCGTCACTTTAGCCGGAGTCGGCCTGTTAGCTTAGCTTAGCTGCTATTACCGATCCAAAAACGCAATTTTGGATGGTTTACAAACGGATTTTTCGCCGTTAAATTTTCACTATAAAGACGTGACTCTGTCGGTTTGCCTTAGTAAATCAGATTAGGACTTTTTACCATTTAAAGTGTCATTAAACGGGCCGTTAGCGATTAGTTAGCTACGTTAATGCTAACTAATTCCATTCAGATATTTTAGATTTACTGTTTGTTGCGGCTTAAAATCTAAAATATTGCAATTAAAATTTTGAAACAGGATTGTTCAGATCCTTAAACCCTTTGAGGTTGATTCGGCTTCACTCATTTGATTATAAAATGCATGCAAAATATTTATTTTAAATGGAGAAGCAGACAGGTGTGAGGAATGGCCCCCACCTTTTCAAATGGGGACACACGCAGACATGCAGGACACAGCTTGGAGCAGATGGAGCACAGAGGAAAAATGCAGCTTTAAACACAGTTTTATGCTCAAAATTCAATAAACCAGCGTAGAGAGTAATTTTTCTGTGTGTATAATTTGCATAAGAACGCTCTTTAACGAGCCTCAAACGGCAGGCACCAATTATGTAGAGGGATATGGGACTGGATATATATTGTAAATTATCAGTTATGAGTTAAGCTCATAAGATATGCATTTATTATGCAAATAGCCTCGTTGTTTGGGCACCACCTCTTTTTAGAGGAAAAATCAGTCTCTAACCTCAAATTAAATATAAACTGAAACGTGAATCCTTTTCTCGTGTTTAAAGGGAATCAAATCAGTTAATACACACAGATATGCCAAAAATAATCACAAATTTAGTTGATTTTATGTATTTTATTACAAAAATAATAATCTGTGATATATGTGATGAAAATTATGCATAACAATCAAATGAATAACAAATAGTCCAAAAAAGTTCAATCTGGTCCTCTGGACATTCAAAAAACAAAAAACAAAACAAAGCAACAAAATATAGAAACGTTTCGTCTCTCATCCGAGAGACTTCCTCAGTTTTCAGCTCAGTCTCTTAAATAGCACCTTCTCAGAGTGGATCAACCAGTTTGCTGCTGACAACCAGTCAGGTTGTCAGCAGTCAATGGATGAACCAGTCTTTGCCGTAATGTATTTTGGGGTTTAAAAGCCACTGGGATGTTATGTTTAGAAAATAAACGTCTCAGTTTCTCTGATACTCCCTCAACATACGGAATGACCACTGGTCTGGGTCTGGGTTCCTCCTTTTCACCTGATGGCTGACTGGAGTCCTGTTTGGGTTTCTTCTCTGCTTTCAGGAAGGCCCAGTTAGGATATCCACATTGCTCTAGAGCCTGTTTTGTGTAGGATTTCTCCTTCTGCCTGTCTCCCGAGTTAGTGGGGATGCTGTCTGCTCTGTGATACAGAGTCCTGATGACTCCTAACTTGTGCTCCAAAGGGTGATGGGAGTCAAACTGCAAATACTGTTCTGTGTGGGTGGGTTTGCGGTACACCTCGGTTTGCAAATGTCCTCTATCAGAGACTGAGACCTCACAGTCCAAGAAAGCCAACTTGCCATTTTTTACATCTTCTCGTGTGAACTTGATGTATTTGTCCACAGAGTTGATGTGGTCAGTAAAATGTTGGACTTCCTGAGATTTAATTTTAACTCAGGTGTCGTCAACATACCTGAACCAATGACTTGGTGGTGTCCCTGAAAAGGACGTCAAGGCTCTCTTTTCTACCTCCTCCATGTACAGGTTGGCAACAATAAGAGAAACTGGAGACCCCATAGCACACCCATGTTTCTGCCTATACTATTGCTCCCCATATGTGAAGTAGGTTGACTGCAGGCACAGTTTCAAGAGATGACACAGTTGTTCTGTGGAAAGCGTGGTCCTGCTGCTCAGAGTGGTGTCTGATTTTAATTTTAAACTGACCACCTCTACTGCATCATCAACAGGAATGCACGTAAAGAGTGATGTGACATTAAAAGAGACCATTGTTTCATCAGTCTCCATGATGACATCCCTCACCTTATCCACAAAGTCCATGGTGTTCTGTATGTGGTGTTCTGAGCTGCCAACTAAAGGGATGAGTACAGACGCCAGATATTTGGAAACATTGTAAGTGACAGAGTTAATCATGCTAACGATAGGTCTTAAAGGTACACCTTGTTTGTGGATTTTAGGTAAACCATACAGACTAGGTGTGGCCTCCCCTGGGTACAGTCTGTGGTACAGAATACGGTCAATAGCCTTGTCCTGCTCCAAAATTTTCAGGCAATCTATTAACTTCTTCTTGTAACCACTTCCTGGATCTCTTTTCAGAGGTTCATAAGTGGTTAAGTCACTAAGGAGTGTCATAACTTTCTCATGATAGTCTTTCTGGTTCAAAATCACTGTGCACCTTCCTTTGTCTGCTGGGAGAATGATGATGTTTTTGTCCTTGCTAAGAGTGGTGAGTGCATCCCTCTCCTCTCTACTGATGTTGGAAGGTGGTGGTTTGGCATTGCTGAGGCAGGATGAAACTTTGATTCTGAACTGTTCTGCTTCACCCTCTTTCATTTTGTTGTTGCAGATGGCTGATTCTGTGGGAGTCACAGTCACAAATTCTGTCACAGAATCAGCCATCCGCGGTGCGCGCGCACCGGCAGAGAGCGTTCATGTGCCTCTGCTCTGTAGTTAACACAGACGGTGGTGGAAAAGCCGACAGTTCAAAAGAAAGGCTCTTATAAGATAAAGATGGCACTTTAGGGACATAGGTCGGGTTGGGGCGTAACGTCACCTTGGAACCATCATATGCA
>NW_023624667.1:0-3665 GCF_014905685.2 Nematolebias whitei
GCAGAAGCTGTTTCTGAGTGTTCAGCCTGCGATGACTCGTCATCGTTCGTGTGTGTGTTTACCCCCCCTTCTTCCGATGAGGGGTTGTTTGAGGCAACAACAGTAATGTCTTGGTGTGTTCCACCGACATCTGTTATGTTGTCATTCGCGCCCTCAGATGTAATAGGAATTACATTACTGCAAAGTGCTCCTGGTTGGGTTCCCGTGTCAGTGTGTTTCAAAGTTTCTAACAACCTGCGTAGTTTCTCTGTCTCTTCCGAGCTCAGAGGTGTAGGGCCTTGTTTCTGGAACTTTTGTGATTTTTTCGCCTCGGTTCGTTTCATCCGAGGTGGGGGACGGTCAGGTACGTCTTGCGGGGGTTCCTTTACGTACTGCCCCTGCTGATATGGTTTCTCATATCGTTGCGTCCTGCGCCCACCCCTTTTTCGATAATCACTGTCTTCCTCTGAAAGAGGAGCCTTTTTGTCCCAGCGTGCACCTTCAGGACGCGGTTTGTTAGCTTGAACAGACTGTTTTCTCTCTTTCTTCTTAGGAGGAGGCGGCGAAGCACGTCGTCCTTCTAGTTCAAGAGGGAGGGGTTTAACCTTTACACTAGGAAACACTTCTATGGGCGTCTTAGCATGAGTACATGCTTCGAACACATTCACAGCACACTGCTTAATCTCACTGATGGATTTTTCTCTGAAATTTGCCATCATTTGTACTGATTTTTTAAAATCAGAGTGGAGATTTTTGCTGAAAACAAACTTAAAACCATCATCTTCTTCCATTCCGGTCTCATTTCTGTTACCAAAATAAGCTTGGAAGATTCTTTTGTAATAAACTTTTGGATGTTCAGTTTTACCCTGCGTGACCTTGTCTGCAGCTGGGAAACCAGCAGGTCCCGTGCAGGGGTCGTACTCTCTGATCAAAGCTTCACACAGAAGGTTGTAATCCCTCTTCGTTGCATCAGGTAGACGCTCGATGAAGGTGAACACCTCTCTGTCCGAAGTGAGCCGTATCAGACTGATCTTATCCTCTGTCGTAGCATTAGGATAAGATCTCAATCTGAACTCCAGATCTTTGAGATACGCTTTTGTTCCAGCTGACCCCATGGGACCGGGAACGAAGCGTTGTACATATTTTGAGATCTTCTGCAAATCATCCATTGAAGGAGACTGTATCACCGGTCTAACTTGTGTGACTGGTGGTGCAGACTGGTCAAGGCCTGCCCCTACCGCCCATGGTGGGGGTGGGGGTGGCTGATAAGGGTTGGTAGGAGGAGGTGCATATTGGTGCAGGTCTGTCCCCACCCGCCGAGATGGGGGTGGAGAGGACTGCATGGTGTCAGGAGGAAGAGGTGCAAGTGGTTGCAGGTCTGTCCCTACCACCCGTGGTGGGGATGGAGATGACTGCATGGTGTATACCGATTCAGTGAGTCGATATCGATGCAGGTCCATCCCCGCCGCCCGAGATGGGGTTGGGGGTGGCCGCATGGCGTTAGGAGGAAGAGGTGCAAGTGGGTGCAGACCCGTCCTTATCCCCCGGGTTGGGGGTGGCTGATAAGGGTTAAGGGGAGGAGGTGCAACAGCACCTGTCTGGGGTGGTTGTAGCTGACCCTGTTCGTTTCTGAGTCTCAAACCAGCTAGCTCCATGTCAGAAATCAGGTTTGTAGCTGTAGCAAGCTTCTCCTCACAAGCTGTCAGGCGCTTATGTGTCGTCTGATTTTCACCTTGTAAATTCAGCCAATTTCGGAGTATTATCTCCTTGTCTGCCTTGCAATCGTCCAGCTCCTTTAATCCGGCCTGCAATCGTGCTTGTAACATATTGTTATCTGCACACGCGGCTTGGTACGCTCGTTCCTTATCCGCAATCCTCTCCTCATATGATTGAGCCTGTTCTGACAGCTCAGTCTTTGAGAGGTCCCTATCAGTCTGAATTTGTTGTTTCAGCAACTCAGATGCATTTAACAATTCGTCACACCTCTCCTTTTCAGACTCATATCCGTTAAACAGCAAGGTATTTCGTTCAACCAGACGGTCCAGTTCCGCCTTCAGAAGCAGAGCAATTTTTGCTAACCGTTCACGGCTGGATTTTGTGTCCTCCTTCACTTTAGCTGCTTTTGACAACGTCTGCAGCTCCTCATATCTTTGATCATCATCAAGGTCTAGCAATTGCTCTAATTGGTTACCAACAATTGAATTTGTTAAAATATGTAGAGCTGTCTGGACAGCATCTCCGGATTGTAAGGGGTCAGTGTTTACCTCTACGTCCGCCATTATCTGCTATTTAGAAATTAAATAGGAGATGTAAATGTTTAGGTGGTAAAAGAAAATCAGAAAAATCTCTTTTTCCTGATAAGTTCACTCTTATTTAGTGATTTATCAATTAAACGTGCGTTATCTTCTAGCAAATGAGTAAACTTTTTCCAACCTTGTGAATATCTGTAACTGTATCTTATTTAAAAGTTTCTAAATTTTTATTTTGTACCTGTTTCTCAAGGATTTATCAGTGAATAAAAATTTGTTCGGTAAATGCTCTCTGCATAAATACCTTCATAACTTTTAAAATGCAAGATAACAGAGTTTATTCAACATTGAGGAACGGTTAAAAACTCAAAAATGCCTTTTACAAAGAAAACACGTTTAATTTCACTAAAATAACCTAAAACGCAGTGAAACCTGTGATCCCACGTCTTCTCCAGAAGATGTCAGTACAACCTCAACAATTTTAACTCCGACACTGTTTGTGTTGTCCACTAGGGGAGCTATAACTTCCTGTGGCGTTCGGTTGACATCCTGTTGTTAGCCGCTTAGCTTAAAGTTAGCTTCGGCTAAACCCGGTTAAAATCAACGTTTCTGAACGAATTTTTTACACAAACGTGGCAAAATTTTAGCGATTAGACTTCGAAGACTTAAACAGCGTTTCAGAACACAGCTTTAAAGCGCTTTTCAGCTTAAAAAAGCAGATTTTATTCCCTATGAAAACGAGTTTCCATTTCCGGGTCACGTGACTGAAATCACCAATGAAAAAGCAGCGCAGGGTTGAGAGGAAGTTACGTAGGCACGCATTCACCCTCCTCAGCAAATCAGAGCGCTCCACAACAGCGAATTCAACCAATCATAAAAGCGTACGCAGCAACAACCAGCATGTTAGATTAGCCTGAAAACTATTTCGTCAACTTATCGTCTCTTAAACTGTCAAAATGCACTTTTTGTGTTAAAAATTGTAACGAATCAACTCTCTGAGCTGCACGGAGACGGCGCTCCGTGACAAAACGTCTTTCTAGCTATTTAAACAACTCGTCCGAATTTTCCAGAACCGAGCCGGTCCAGAACCGAACCTCCCGTCCGTTTGGACCTCAGTTTAAACAGAACGCAGCGTTTTTCACAGCTCATCAGCTCTTAGTTAACATAACAGGCGTACAATGTCAGCTTTCACAAGACTCAATGACACAATTTCAGCTTCTAACATCACTAGCCCAACGCTTAGAACATGCAGCGTTTCGCTTCAAAGGCGCAGCTCCAGCTGCGTTTCAGCACAGCTGACAAACTGTTACTTTTTATATACATGCCAACACGTAAAATCAATGTTTACACGGTTACAGTCCATTTATGAGCACGTGACGGGCCACCAATATGTAGATGAACAGATGCTCGGATATATTCATCATTTAACACGGATTC
>NW_023624668.1:0-783 GCF_014905685.2 Nematolebias whitei
CCATCAGCCTAACAATGGATCATTAGCACACTGATGGCTGTTTACTATTCACAGAGGGCTGAGTGATATTAGCAATCACAGCATTGTAAGAGGGGGACAGTTGAACCCGGAGGCCTCCACCCCTGTTTAATGATGGACGATTTCTTTTCACAAAGATCCTCCTTTACTCCTCTCTCAAACCATCGTTCCTCTCTGTCCAGGATGTGAACATCTTCATCCCTGAAAGAGTGACCGCTGGCCTGGAGATGAGTGTAGAGTGTAGTGTAGTGTAGTGTAGTGTAGTGTAGTGTAGTGTAGTGCAGTGTAGTGTAGTGTAGTGTAGTCTTCTCCCAGCAGACAAAGGAAGGTGCACAGTGATTTTGAACCAGAAAGACTATCATGAGAAAGTTATGACACTCCTTAGTGACTTAACCACTTATGAACCTCTGAAAAGAGATCCAGGAAGTGGTTAGAAGAAGAAGCTAAAAGATTGCCTGAAAAATTTGGAGCAGGACAAGGCTAGTGACTGTATTCTGTACCACAGACTGTACCCAGGGGAGGCCACACCTAGTCTGTATGGTTTACCTAAAATCCACAAACAAGTTGTACCTTTAAGACCAATTGTTAGCATGATTAACTCTGTCACTTACAATGTTTCCAAATATCTGGTGTCTGTACTCATCCCTTTAGTTGGCAGCTCAGAACACCACATACAGAACACCATGGACTTTGTGGATAAGGTGAGGGATGTCATCATGGAGACTGATGAAACAATGGTCTCTTTTGATGCCACATCACTCTTTA
>NW_023624668.1:883-1697 GCF_014905685.2 Nematolebias whitei
AATGATGGACGATTTCTTTTCACAAAGATGGCCTCCTTTACTCTTCTCTCAAACCTCTTATTTAAGAGACTGAGCTGAAAACAACACCTCACACTGAGGAAGTCTCTTGGATGAGAGACGAAACGTTTCTATATTTTTTTTTTTGCTTTGTTTTGTTTCTTGGTTTTCTTTTTTTTAATGAATGTCCAGAGGACCAGATTGAACTTTTTTGGAAGTAATTTGATTGGTTGGTTGGTTCTCTCCACATATTGCACAACCACTGAACCAGTATTTTAGAAACAACATCTATAGTTCAAATTATGATCTAAGGTTTAATTAGTTTGTTTTAAAATATTCTTAAGAAACTAGGAGAAAATCATAGATTGGAAACGTTGACATTTGTCACAGAAAATCTTTTACAAAATCAAAACAAATTTTATTTGGGTGATAAGAAACCAGTTGCATCTCATGGCCTTTAATAGTTATTTTATTATTTTCTGTTAGAAAGTTTTCACTCCTGTGTGGACTCTCATGTGTCTGTTTAAATTTGTCCTCTGACTAAACCTTTTTCCACAAAGCTCACAAGGAAACGGCTTGTCTCCTGTGTGGACTCTCATATGTGTGTTTAAATGTGTCTTATGACTATCCTTTGTCCACAAAGGTCACAAGGAAACGGCTTGTCTCCTGTGTGGACTCTGATGTGTGAGTTTAAAGTTGTTTTACGACTAAACCTTTGTCCACAAAGTTCACAAGGAAACGGCTTGTCTCCTGTGTGGACTCTCATGTGTGAGTTTAAATCTGTCTTCTGACTAAACCTTTGTCCACAAAGTTCACA
>NW_023624668.1:1797-3663 GCF_014905685.2 Nematolebias whitei
CTCCTGTGTGGACTCTCATATGTGTGTTTAAATGTGTCTTATGACTATCCTTTGTCCACAAAGGTCACAAGGAAACGGCTTGTCTCCTGTGTGGACTCTGATGTGTGAGTTTAAAGTTGTTTTACGACTAAACCTTTGTCCACAAAGTTCACAAGGAAACGGCTTGTCTCCTGTGTGGACTCTCATGTGTGAGTTTAAAGTTGTTTTATGACTAAACCTTTGTCCACAAAGTTCACAAGGAAACAGCTTGTCTCCTGTGTGGACTCTCATGTGTGTGTTTAAATGTGTCTTATGACTAAACCTTTGTCCACAAAGTTCACAAGGAAACGGATTGTTTCCTGTGTGGACTCTTATGTGTGAGTTTAAAGTTGTTTTACGACTAAACCTTTGTCCACAAAGTTCACAAGGAAACGGCTTGTCTCCTGTGTGGACTCTTATGTGTCTGTTTAAAATAGTCTTATGATTAAACCTTTGTCCACAAAGTTCACAAGGAAACGGCTTGTCTCCTGTGTGGACTCTGATGTGTGAGTTTAAAGTTGTCTTATGACTAAACCTTTGTCCACAAAGTTCACACGGAAACGGCTTGTCTCCTGTGTGGACTCTCATGTGAGAGTTTAAATGTGTCTTACGACAAAACCTTCGTCCACAAAGTTTGCAAGGAAACGGCTTGTCTCCTGTGTGGACTCTCATGTGTGTGTTTAAAGTTGCCTTCTCACTAAACCTTTGTCCACATAGTTCACAAGGAAACGGCTTGTCTCCTGTGTGGACTCTCATGTGTCTGTTTAAAGCATTCTTCCAACTAAACCTTTGTCCACAAAGTTCACAAGGAAACGGCTTGCTCCTGTGTGGACTCTCATGTGTCTGTTTAAAGTTGTCTTCCAACTAAACCTTTGTCCACAAAGTTCACATGGAAATGGCTTGTCTCCTGTGTGGACTCTCATGTGAGAGTTTAAATGTGTCTTACAACTAAACCTTCGTCCACAAAGTTCGCAAGAAAACGGCTTGTCTCCTGTGTGGACTCTCATGTGTCTGTTTAAACTTGTCTTCTGACTAAACCTTTGTCCACAAAGTTCACAAGGAAACGGCTTGTCTCCTGTGTGGACTCTCATGTGTGAGTTTAAATTTGTCTTCCGATTAAACCTTTGTCCACAAAGTTCGCAAGGAAACGGCTTGTCTCCTGTGTGGACTCTCATGTGTTGGTTTAAACTTGTCTTCTGACTAAACCTTTGTTCACAAAGTTCACAAGGAAACGGCTTGTCTCCTGTGTGGACTCTTGTGTGTGAGATTAATTTTGATTTGGAAGTAAATCTTTTACCACAGTCATCACAGCTTATTGATTTTGGTCTTGCCTGGACTTTCCTGCGTGACTCTACATTTTTCTTCTCTCCAACACATTTTTTATTAAGCAGACAGCTTGAAGACTTCACTCCTGAATGACTTGTCATGTGTCTTTGAAGAGTCCGGTTACTGACATACTGCTTACCACACTCAGAGCAGCTCAAAGATTTGTTGACAGTTTTTACCTCTGATTCAGGAGCCCTGCTCTCCTTCCTGTCTTTCATACTGTCTTCAAGTTCTGATTCAGAGTCTGATGAGTTCTTTAGCAGAAAGTCAGGATCGGTCATTTCACCATCCTCTTCATCGTCCTCATTAACATCAGTCTTTGAAGAGCCGGGTCTTTAAATCTGGGTTCTTGGTAAGTTGTTTTTTATCCTCCTCACTCTTTAAAGAAACTGTAGTGACCAAAAACCTGATATCGGTGTCCTCCATATTGAGTTGGTCTCCCACCAGACTTGTCTAAGGGTCTTTTCTTCCACTCTATGATAAGAGGCTCTGGGTCCTGCTGGTCCACATCAGGCCTTCAGT
>NW_023624669.1:0-3663 GCF_014905685.2 Nematolebias whitei
CCTAACTGGCGTCACCCCCCTTCGGTCATGGGAGACCGCGAACACGGGTGAGGACGTCGCTCCATGAGCTAAAGTTAGGCTGTCCTTGAGTAGTTTTAACTGTTTGCGCAGCTGAAAGAGGACTTTAAGGTCTGGATTGGAATCCAGTTCGCCTTTCGATGGAGTGTATTTGTCTGGGTCAGTCAGATACAGTATCATCGAGTTAATTGCAGGATCATCCAACTTCTGAAGTTGGATGATGTCTGGGTCAGGTGAAAATGACTTTTCATATTTTAAAAGAACTTGGCGAAGTTTGTCTCTTTCTTCATCAGATGTCAGAGCGTCGGCTTGGGCGACCACCTGTTCAATCTGTGATGAGACTGATAAGGGTTCTTGCTCCGTGGGGAGCTCCAACGAATCCCTTTCTGAGTCGTCGGACCTGTGTATGGGTAAGACACCATAGGTTTGAGGTCCTTGGTCGACGTCATCGGTTGAGAAAAGAGCTATGGCCTGTGTTGGTTTTGTGAACCATACTGGCCCAGTTTCTTGACTCGGTACCAGGTTATCTGGGAGTCCTCCCAGAAATGGAATGCCTAGTTCAACATCATGAAAATCAGGTTCTGAGTGTTCAGCTTGCGATGACTCATCATCGTTTGTGTGTGAGTTTACCCCCCTTTCTTCCGATGAGAGGTTGTTGGAGGCCACAACAACAGTGTCTTGGTGTGTTCCACCGACATCTGTGACGTTGTCATTCGCGCCTTCAGATTTAGTAGCGATCACATCACTACATAGTGCTCCAGGTTGGCCTCCCATTTCAGCGTGTTTCAAAGTTTCTAACAACCTTTGTAGTTTCTCTGTCTCTTCCGAGCTCAGAGGTGTAGGGCCTTGTTCCTGGAACCTTTGTGATATTTTCGCCTCGGTCCGTTTCGTCCAAGGTGGGGGAGGGTTAGGTACGTCTTTTGGGGGTTCCTTTCCGGACATTCCCTGAGAATATGTGTCCCCTTGGATCCCATATCTTTGCGTCCTACGCATACTCCATTTACGATAATCACGTTCATCCTCTGAAAGAGGAGCTTTTCTGTCCCAGCGTGGACCTTCATTACGCTGTTTGTTAGTTTGAAAATACTGCTTTTTCTCGCCTTTTTTAGGAGGTGGGGTCAATGCACGCCTTCCTTCCATTTCTAGGGAGTGGGGTTTAACCTTTATACCAGGAAACACCTCTATGGGCGTCTTAGCATGAGAACATGCCTCAAACACATTCACAGCACACTGTTTAATCTCATTGATGGATTTTTCTCTGAAATTTGCCATAATTTGTACTGACATGCGTATGTCAGTGTGGAGATTTTTGCTGAAAACAAATTTAAAACCTTCTTCTTCCTCCATTCCGGTTTCATTTCTGTAACCAAAATAAGCTTGGAAGATTCTTTTGTAATAGACTTTTGGATGTTCATGCTTGCCCTGCGTGACCTTGTCAGCAGCTGGGAAACCAGCAGGTCCCGTGCAGGGGTCGTACTCTCTGATCAAAGCTTCACACAGAAGGTTGTAATCCTTTCTCGTGGCATCAGGTAGACGCTCGATGAAGGTGAACACCTCTCTGTCCGAAGTGAGCCTTATCAGACTGATTTTATCCTCAACCGTAGCATTAGGATAACCATTCAGCCTGAATTCAAGGTCTTTCAGGTACACTTTTGTTCCAGTTGAACCCATTGGTCCCGGTACAAAGCGTTGTACATATTTTGAGATTTTTAGCAACTCATCTATTGAAAGAGGAAGTTTCCATGCACGCTGTTGCATGGTTGGTAGTGAAAACCTGTTCAGGTCTGTCCCTACCACTTTAGGTATGGATGGAGGGGTGTGTGATGTAAGGAGATTTGGGTCTGAAACCCAGTGTGTCTCCACATTCTGTCCACGCCTCTCACCATATTTCCTTTCTGCATGGCAAAGTTGTGTTTTAAGCACGTCTATCTCAGCTTTGCAGCGGGACACTTGTGACATTGTCTCGCCGTGCTCCCGTCTTAATGCAAAGTATGCTGTGGAACACAGTTCAGCCTTGTTTACCATAGCATAGAATGATGCTTTCATTAAGATTGCCATTTTAGCCAGCTTTTCATAGCTTGACCTTGTTATGTCTGTAGAGGTCACACTCTCTGCAACCTCCTTCAGCTCATCCACTAACTCTTTTGAGTTCATGCTGTCCACCTGTTTACCATATGGATGTAAGGATCCTGTGAGCAGCGTCAACGCTCTCTCTAACCAGTCCTTCATCTCACAAGGATCAAAATCCTTTTCTATCACACCTGTCATGGTTATTCACTGTTCTAGCACTTATCTGATACACAGTTGCCAACTTCAGATTAGTTTAACAGGTAAATATTTGTATGCAAGTGTCATGTGAGGTTCACACACTTTTTAGCTCTGGGTTCACTCAAGTACCGTAATAAGTCAACTTATTCAAATGTGGGCACCTATTTGTAGGTTTTATCCCAATTCATGAATATTCTCAAGTAAATGCTTCTCTGCAGTGTTACTTTTTAATGTGCTTATTTTTAACAGATACAAGAACCAGCTTCTTAGTGATATTTACTCTAAAGCACTTAACATTAAATAAACCTGCAATTTTTCTAAAAGTTTAAAGCAACTTTAGTTTTAAAACGCTTTCTTAAGTCGTTTTTTTTTTTTTTCAGAAATTCGCTATTTTAACAGTTACTCATTAACCCGGTGGGTGAAAAGAGAAAAGAAAAAAATGATGAGGAATTATCAGTCTCCCCTTCAGGAAAACTGTTATACTCCTCTTTTCCTGCCATTATCTTCTATTTAAAATTAAATATGAAGATGTGTTGTTTTAGGTGGTAAAAACAAATCAGAAAAGTTTCCTTTTTCTGATATAATTACTCTTATTTAGTGTTCTAGCAATTAAACGTGTATTATCTTTTTAGCAAATGAGTAAACTTTATCAACTCTGTGAATATCTGGACTGTATCTTTTAAAAAGTTTCTAATTTTTCATTTTGCACCTCCGTTTGAGGAACTCAGTGAATGAAAAATGTCCTGGTAAATGCCTTTCTTGCATAAATACCTTAATCACTTTTTAAATGCAAGATAACAGTAATAATTCAGCTTGAAGAACGTTTATTAACTCAAAAATGCGTCTGACAGAAATAAGCACGTCTAATTTCACCAAAATAACCTAAAAACGAAGTGAAACTGTGATTTCAAGTTTCCAACAGCAGGTGGTGGTGTTAGCTTTATACCAGCAGGAGCCTATGACAACTTCCTGTGGACGTTCTGTTGACATCCTGTCGTTAGCCGCTTAGCTTGAAATTAGCATCGGCTAAACTCGGTTAAATCAACATTTCTGAACGGATTCAAAGCTTAAACGTGGCGTTGTTTCAACAAGCACGACTTCTTTGCATGAAACATGAGATTTGTGGGACATGTGGCTGCTCCATTTAGTGATTTTAAGCACAGAAAAGGCTTTGGTTCAACCGAGCTTTACAACCTGACATCAGAGGAAGTGACGCAGACACGTCACTCATTTCTCAGCGTATCAGAGCGTTCCACACGGCCGTTCTCAACCAATCACAGAGACAAACAGCGGGGGTGGGTTTTATATCGCTGACTCAGAGGAAGTGACGCAGACACGTCACTCATTTCTCAGCGAATCAGGGCGTACCACACAGCC
>NW_023624670.1:0-3662 GCF_014905685.2 Nematolebias whitei
ATATCCCACAGCGTGGTCAATTGTGCCTCATCATCCTCCTACCTGCTCTGCACTGATTCACACAGATTGTTCACAAAAGTGCAGGAACTTATACATAGTGAAAAACTTTAATTATATTTGTGTTTTTTACTACAATTTTCCATGACTTTGAACATTTAGGGGCGGATTTCTTTTTTTTAAAGAGCAGAAGCAGAAATGTGAAAGAACAGCTCTGATGTGAATTCAAGACAAAACCAGCTCTGATGTGATATTAAGAAGCTTTGTTTAAAATTATAGTTTCATTTAGTTCATAGTTTTACAGTCACTCTTTGTCAGTCAGGTTGAAAAATATGCAGTGATCCTTCAAATGAGGAGACACGGCTGCGCGCCTCCTCCTGTCCTTTCTGCTCCAGACCACGCAGCTGAATTACTCCACCTGAACGGACTATGTAGAACCAATCTGCGAATGCGTCTAACAGAAACTGAAACTAACCACTTGTGTATGTTGACCTGCGTCAAGAATGAGTCATTGACAGATGTGGTGGAGAGAATCCGATGATTTTTCCAAAATAAACATCTTTTTTTCCTGTGCGGCCCGGTATTAATTGACCCACAGCCTGGTCCACAGTCGGGTGGTTGGGGACCACTGCTCTATATGGTACCTATATGTAAGAATAAAATAGAAGGAAAATTAACTTCTGGAAACCCAAAGGATGCATAGTGGGGTCTAGGCAGTCTACTGATGCAGGCTAGTTTCCAAGCCTGCATCAGTAGACTGCCTGGACCAAACCTTTGCAGAACAACTGAACAGATACGTCACTATATTCAACAGCAGTTCCACACCAACCAGCTGGATCCCTCAGACTCGCAACACCACTCTCAAAGGCATTATTAATGATCAACGGTTTGTCTCTTCTATTCTCCATAAAGTTAAGTCATACAAAGTCCCTGTTTCTGACGGGCTCAGTGATAGTGTTGGAGGAGTGTTCCACTCAGCTAAGTGGACATCTCACTAAACTGTTCCAGAGGCTACTGGATTCTGGTTATGTGCTCAGTCAATGGTGGGAATCTGAAACAACTGGATCCATTACAGTTTGCCTACAAACAAAGGTGCCGCATGGAAGATAGAAGCCTCACACTTTTGAACAGGAGTGCAAAAAATTTAGACTGTCCATCCTCACACTAGGATTTTGTTCATGGATTTATCGTCTGCTTTTAACACTGGTAATATTAATAACCTGCTGCAATATGTGTTGGAGTTTCAGATTCACTTAAGTTTGATTTTATGCATTCAGTGCTTTTCATTGGACAGACAGCAACACGTGTTTTAAAATGGTTTTAAATCAAACAAATAGATTTTAAATATGTGTAGTATGTCGGGACAGCTGTGCTGTGGACATCCTATTAATTAATTATTCTTAAGGCTAGTTCAAGCACAAAGAATATTAATTGTTTAATTAATAACGGATTCTTTCTTTTTCGAGTTAAATTAATGCCATGTGACCAAGATAACTTGAGAGTGGAGTGTATAATTAGTGACATGAGACATCATTTATCTTTGACCCATCAGAATAAATGCGGTCATTTATTTATCAGAATCAAAATTTAACATCAAACATGTACACTTGATTGGCTGATCTGTTTCTGATTAATAAACTTCGCAGGTTCAAATAACAAGACAACAGAGGATTACTGATGGAGAATAATTCATCTCTGAAGGCATTTAGCTTAATTTACTGGCAAAGAGGTTTACAGAGAAGGAGTAAAGAAGTTTCGATTTAAAGAGGAGGATTTAGATGGAGGAAGGAAAATGTGTTGACCAGGAATGGCACCCTTCATCCGACCCCAGCTCAGCCCTCGATACACTCGGTGCGTGACGACTCGTTACCTTTGCAGAAGATAAATCAGCTCTGGTACAGAGGTCCATTTCACGATACCTTTCAGCGTCTCCGGTCAGAGTGGCTGGGAATTGTCCGAAGTAGTGATGGTACTCCGTTCAACAGAATAAGCTTCCTTAGAAGTTGAGAGCATTTAATGCTCGGGGTGAGATCACAACGAGGCATGCTGTGACTCCGCTGGAATGGACGGACCCTTGGCTCATGGTCCAAAGTCCATCAGCTAAGACTAAGACTTTCAGTAAGAACTGAAAGTTCCAGTAAGACTCGAAAGTTCCAAGAAGTGTTGACTTTTTATGGGTATCCACTTCCTGTTACTTGGTACTTCCTGATTCGTTAACACAACCAGCAGAGGTGGAGTTTTAGTGATGTCAGAGGGTTATTAGGAGTCGCAGACAGCAGAAATAATTTTAAGAATGGTTAGTACAGACAGGAAAATATTTTGAAGAAGTGACAGACTTGCAGGCGCGCCAGTTTCTTATTTACTGTCTGAGAGTTTTAAAACAAGGCACTTTGTTCTCATAACTTGTTCTCTGACTTGACCGACATCAAACCTCCACTCCTCATTCAGACAGAAGAGTACAATGCACAATTACTTTGTGAATAGACATTTAACTTGTATGATCTAAGTCTAATGAGGTTTAAAAATCATTAATACTGTTTTACAGTTGATTTAAATGAGTGGTTTACTTCAACATTAGAAATGGTATGAACTAAACACACTTTTGATTATCAAGATATTTTAAAATAGTAATGACAATATAAAAAAGGAGAGTGTTCTTTCAATTGATTAATTCAGGATACAATTAAATAGTCCCTTGATGAGATAATTTGTATTTCTGGATTCAAATCAATGAAATAACTGTTTCTGTCCCCTGAAGGTCTTCAGAGACACATTGATGTAGGAGGTCTAGTTCACTACATATGGGACTTCCCCAAGGATATGTTTTATTTCAAATTTTATTCACTCTATTTACACAAATTCTATTTCATGCAATAGTGAAGGGATGGCTTTTTAAATAAGCAGATGACATGGCTCTGTTGGCACACCTGACTAGACCTCTATAAGCAGACAGTCCATGGTCTCCTCATGGCATTCTCTCTCAACTCTTTGAAGCTGAACCCAAAAAAGTTCAATCTGGTCCTCTGGACATTCAAAAAAAAAAAACCAAAGCAAAAAAATATAGAAACGTTTCGTCTCTCATCCAAGAGACTTCCTCAGTCTGAGGTACTGTTTTCAGCTCAGTCTCTTAAATAGCACCTTCTCAGAGTGGATCAACCAGTTTGCTGCTTATAACCAAAACCAGCTGCTCACATGGTCAAGAAGGACCATCAGCCTAACAATGGCTCCTTGGCACACTGATGGCTGTTTACTATTCACAGAGGGCTGAGTGATACTAGCAATCACAGCATTGTAAGAGGGGGACAGTTGAACCCGGAGGCCTCCACCCCTGTTTAATGATGGACGATTTCTTTTCACAAAGATGGCCTCCTTTACTCCTTTCTCAAACCATCATTCCTCTCTGTCCAGGATGTGAACATCTTCATCCTTGAAAGAGTGACCGCTGGCCTCGAGATGAGTGTAGACCGCAGAATCCTGGCCTGATGATGTTGATCTTCTGTGCTGGGCCATCCTTTTGGCCAGTGGCTGTTTAGTTTCCCCAATGTAAGACTGATCACAACCCTCCTGACACTGAACAGCATAGACAATATTACTCTGTTTGTGCTGGGGGACTGGATCACTGGTCAGTAAAATGTTGGACTTCCTGAGATTTAATTTTAACCCAG
>NW_023624671.1:0-3661 GCF_014905685.2 Nematolebias whitei
CAGGGTGTACCCCGCCCCTCACACAGTGATTGCTGGACATGGGCACCGGCGACCCCCGTGACCCAAAATGGAATAAGCGGGTAAAGAAAATGGATGGATGGATGTATACACATGAAAACCAGTCTCAGAAAAAGCCACGAGCTGCGTTATCTGTCCACTTTTATAATCCTCTCAGCTCAGCCGAGCTCACAGAGTTCAGGGGGTGCCCTTGAGACCAGCTGCAGTCTTCTTACACATCACTCTTCATTTACACAAACATATGGTTCATGGGCAGAGATGAGATAATGTTTTGGTAGATGGTTAAGTTTGTTTTGGGCTTTTTGTTCTCAGGGCAGCGGGGAAGAACGTTCTCAGACATGATAATAAAAACATCCATAACCTTTGACCAAGAATTTCTGACTGAAGACCAAGTTGGTCTGTGATTCATTTGCCATAATGGCTCATCTGTTGCAAAAATGTACACATTTAAGAATAACCAGGCAAATTTTATATGATGCAAAAGTAAAATTCCCAATTTATTGCAGTTTAAGAAAACACTGCCGGTATTTTGTTAATTTTGTCAAGCCTTCTTTTTCAATCATCCTTTTCAATATGTTTCATTTTGCATTTTAAGTTTCTTATTGACAATTCATGACAATAAAGCACAAACTGACTCAGTTTTAAAAGTAGATAACTAGAGACTGCTATGTAAAATATCTAGGGGTGTTCTGATACTGTTTTTTAGCATGAGTACTACTACAAGTACTTCAGTTTGTTTACTTGCTGATATGAAGTAACAATGCCCAGCAGTCAATAAATTAGGATTTAAGTTAAAGTTCAAGTCAATTTTATAGTCGTTCGCATCACATGTGGTACATGAGGTGGAACAAAATTATGTACACATTATTTAAACATTATACTGTGAATTTTGAAACATTTTTTTAAATAAGAACAAGAAACATAACATCACCTGCGTTTATCTTAAAATATCTCTATTTTTTTCTCCCCTCTGTTATTTGCAAAGTGGAAGAGAAAATAGCTGCACCAAACATAAAAGCAGTTTTTAGCCAAAATATTGGGGTGTTTTTCAGAGTTTAAGTACTGGTACTTGAAGCTGGTATCAGGCCCGATACCAATACCGATACCAGTATCAGTATTAAAACATCACAAAAATAAAATAAAAGCAATTAATACAAAAATGATGGCAGTGCAAAGGTGTGTAAAACTGATCGAAATTTAAATATTCTGATATTCAAAACTTGAATTGCACCGAGCAATTCCTGCTGCAGGTAAGATATTGATTACTGACAACAACTCTACAAAACATCACTTCAAAACAGTGTGAGTCAAGTTCACAGCTGTTCGTTGATATTTCTCATGATGCTTGTCATCTCAGACTTTGTCCAGGCAGTGAGAGGGTTACTGATGTGCGGCTTAACCATCGGCTTCTTCGCTGTCATGTGCTGCTTCATCGGGATGGAGTGCACTTATATCGGCGGAGCAGAACAAACTAAAGACAAACTGGTTGTTTCTGGAGCGGTGTTTCATTTTGTCGGTGGTGAGTGTGGAGTTTGAGTTGTGGTTTTGTTTTAAAGATATCAAAAACACTTTGCCCTCATTTATGTCGTAGTTTCAATAAAACCTCTGCTTACAGGTGTGTCGAATCTTTCTGCCTACTGCCTGTACATCAACAGGGTTGCTAGAACAGCTTTAGCAAGGAACCTAGCACCAGGACAGCTACGGTAGATTTTTTTAATTTATTTTTTTAAAGCTGTTATTTTAAGAAAAATGCATAGAAAACTAACAGATATTTAAATACCCTCTTATTCCAGATATGAATTAGGACCTCCCTTATTTCTGGGCTTGGTGGGATGCTTTTTAATCATGTTTGGGGCTCTGCTTTATGCTGTGACCGTTTTCAGAGTCGTCTACTCTGAAAGGTATTTAAATCACTATTTATTAACACTGTGCACAATAAATGTGTGTTTCATCAATAACATGTTGCTAATATGTTGCTCTTTCAGAAAAGTGATTCCAGTCTATGGTGGAAGTACGTATGCACCTGCTGGGTCCAGAAGAAAAAGTCTCTACACCAGATATGACCCGTCCAGACTTTATGGAACCTACGTTGGATCGGGACGATCAAGCAGCAAGATCTCAAGGATCTCTCAGTCGACAACAACAAGAGTGTCAGAAAGAGATGCATTTGTGTAGTGTCAGTCTCTATGATGCGCTCTGAACAAACTTTTAATCTAAGATAGAAAAAGTGAATGCGGTATATCAAATATTGCAAAATTATAATTCATATTGTGTAAACGTCTCACAATAAAATTATTGGCAACAATTCAACAAGAGTATTTGGTAGACAAAGAAAAAAGATTCAAAAAGCTCAAATATTTCAGAAGACGTGAAGAGAACTAAATCAGTACTTCAGATAGTTTTGAAGCAAAAACGAGAAACAGTTAGTATCTTACCTGTTGTAGGTGGCACTTTAAGAGTGAAGGAATTCTGACAAGCTGACAAGATAAAGCTTAAGCTGGGTCAAGACCAAAGTCAGGGTTTCAAACATTTTATGAAAACAAAAATTCCCTGACGTTTCCTCGAGTAAATCTTGAAACTCCAGGAAATATTTTAGTTGCACAAAACGCTCAGAACTCAGCACCACAGGTGGTGGGCGGAGTCACATTCAGAGATGACAGTAAGCGTAGCCTATGGTACACGCATATGACAATCAATCCTAATAAATTATATTAAATAACATCGGATAATAAAAAGCCACCAAAGTAAGAACACATGTATTACGTACACTGTAATAATAATAAGAGCATTAACACACTTTCTTTTTTCTTTCTCGGCTGCTCCCTTCTTCAGGAGTCGCCACAGCGAACTAACTCACACAAAGACTTGGCAATTATTTTTACACCGGATGCCCTTCCTGACACAACAAGGACCACCGAGATATCACAGTCCTCAGCTTTAACACTTGTACACTTCCAAATCTCAGAAAGAGCATATTTTAATTAACAGATCAGTGTTCAAAATTCCTGCTTTCCTTGATTTTTTATATTTTTCTAGAAATTCCTGAGTTTTCTCTGTCTGGAAAAAGGGGAAGTTGTTTTCCAGGTTATAAATAACATAAATAAATAGCAGTTAACAAGAATGAGATATTATAAATTATCATTGCTGCCAATTTAACATTGAATTGTTATCTATACAGACTTATATAGCTATAATATATATATATATATATATATATATATATATATATATATATATATACACACACACACACACACATATATATATGTGGGGTGGGAAGGGAGTGGTGGCACAGAGGTTAGAAAAAGTGGGCCTGTGATCGGAAGGTTGCCGGTTCAACTCCCTGGAATGACAACATCAAAATGTGGTTAAGAAAGGTGAAATACCCACACCTGTCTCTCCACCCTCATTTGCCCCACTCTGGGCCCTTGAGCAAGGCCCTCAACCCCCACCATCTACCACCTCGGGCACCCTAGACTGCAGCTCTCTGCTCCACACAGAGCGTTGTGGTAGTTCAGTGGTCTGTGGTTGTGGCAGGAAGGACATCCAGCATAAAAACAATCGCCACATCTTTGTGTGACTGAGTTCACTGTGGAAACCCTGAAGAAGGGAGCAGCCGAAACAAAGGAGAAAAAAAATAAAT
>NW_023624672.1:0-3661 GCF_014905685.2 Nematolebias whitei
GGTGTCACACCCTTAATTTTCTCCTGTTGAACAGACAAGACTGAGGTTTTGGTTTTTGGACCTGAGCACCTTAGGAATGAATGCTTCAGTCTTTCTCCCTCCTTAGATGTCATTAGTCGGCATCAGTCAGCGCGGTGAGATGAGTGGTCAGATTTAATTTCTTTACTGTATGAATGTGAAACTGAAGCGCACCGTGCATCTGTGGAAACAGACCTAATCAGAAGCTACTGTTTTTATTTCAGTGACAGTTTTAATGATAATAGTTTTACAACAATAATGGATTCACCTTGAAGTCTTTATATTTCTTCCATTCTGCACACTCGCGCTACTGCAACACTTTCCGTGCTTTAACACTTCATGCGCATCATGAAGTACAGATTACGACCTGGTTAGTTTTACGCTCTGTGATTAAATCCTCGCTGTTGACTGAATGTAGACAAGAATTATTTGGTTTATCCTGAACTGTAAGATTTGAGGTCAGGAAACATGGCAAACGGAGAGAAACCGTACGATTGTTCAGAAATTAGTTGATTAATTTCCACTGAATTCCTATAAAATAACTTTATAGGAATATTTGGTCATCTACATGAGCCGTGTCTGTGCCAAGTAATAAAATAATTACAGAACAATTTCAAAATGTAATAAAAACCTCTGTTTTCTCATTATCTTGGCTACAGCTCCAACGCTCTGGTCTGATCTTGCAACCGTCTCTTTCTTACCCATGTTTCATTTTCTCTGAGTCACAGAGGGTTTCATTGTTCCAGAGTTGGCTACGTTAATGATATTTGTGTTGAATGATCTCAGCTCAACATGTCTGGGATAAAAATCACTGCTGAGTTCACTGCGTCTTCTGTTTTTAGCTTGTGTTAGACGCCTAAGAATTTAGTCTAAAGTAAATTTAGTTTGAGTATGTGCTTGTTGGCATGGCTGAAAATGGGATCTGATAATATTTGATGTTTTGCATGTTGCACACAACGGTACTTCGTCTAGATATTATTTCTTCTTCTTTCGGCTGCTCCCTTCTTCAGGGGTTGCCACAGCGAACTAACTCGCACAAAGACTTGGCAGTTCATCTAGCTATTTAACGGTAACTAATGGTGTGCCACAAGGCTCAGTTTTAGGACCCACTCTTTTTACAATTTATATTAGTAATAGCACTTTGGTCGGCCTCGTTGCTGTTTTAAGTGCTTTATAAATAAAGTGGTATGGTAATAATATAGGTAAAAACATTCTTGATGCCTCCTTGCATCTCTATGATGACAATACAATTCTTTACTGACGAGCTAACACAGTTGCTAAAGGTTTCCAGCTTCTACAGTCTGCGTTTGACATCATCCAGTCAGATTTGTTCCGTCTCAAGCTGGTGCTAAATGCTGATAAAACCAAAGGGATGTTGTTTTCAAACAGGAAGTTGGTGCCAGCAGTTCTTCCTCCCATCTCATCCATGCCTCTTGTTCTTATTGAGTTTTTAGATTCTTACAAATACTTGGGCATTTTAATTGATGAACATCTCTCTTTTAAACCACATGTTGAAAACTTGATGAAGAAACTGAAGTTAAAACTGGGTTTCTTTTTCAGAACTAGATCTTGTTTAACTCTGAATGCCAGAAAACACCTTGTAGCTGCTAATTTCCTACCAGCCATCAATTATGGTGACATTATTTACATGAATGATGCCAGCTCCTTGCAGCTGTTGGATGCTGTCTATCACGGTGCACTAAGATTCGTAACTACCGTACCCATCACTGCACCCTGTTTTTATTGGTCAGTTGGTCATCATGAACTTCTCACAGACCCTTACACTGGTACATCTTCATCTATAAATCCCTTCTTGGTCTGCTGCCTTTATCTATCTCCTCCTACATGTCATGTCGTCAGTGCAGTTACAACGTGCGCTCTCAGGCCAGTGTTACCTGAAGTGTTCCCTCAGTGAGGACTGAACTCAGCAAAAAGGTCTTCTCTTCCTCTGCTCCTGTAACCTGGAGCACCGTGCAACAGGAACTGAAGATGTCCACTTTGATCTCTTTAAGGGATTTTAAACATTTGATAATGTCAATAGAAATTTCAAAGCAAATATGTTCTTGGTTTTAGTATTTTACCTTGTTTTATATGGAATTTTGATTTGACTGTTTAACTTATTTCATTTGATTTTAGTTAGGCCTGTCACGATAACAAATGTTGCTGGGCGATTAATTGTCTCAGAAATTATTGCGATAAACGATAATATTGTTTGAAATTTGACAATAATTGGTAATTATTGTCAAATTTCAGAAGAAATATTGGTTAATTTTTGTGTGTAGTACCTTTTTCGACCACTGGATGGCAGTACAAGTCAGTTTGAACCGAAGGATGGATAGTGAGGGAGTGAGCAGCGTGTCTCTTTAAGAAAAATGGGAGGGAGGCCCCTTGACATGACATGGGCTGTCTCTCTACAGTTCTCAAAATGGCGGACGCTTGGTATAGTTTGAGCTCTTGTATAGTATTTTTCATACAAAGCTTTTCATAAACAAAATCAGTAAACAAGTTCTCAGCTTCTTTTTGCAAATAAAACCTTTTACACGAAGGCACGAGTTTCAACTGTGAATTTAGGAGCTTCGACAAGATGTTTTTTTTCCGAGGTCGGCCTGTTGGCTTAGCTCGTAGCTTAGCTTCTCAGCTTAGCTGCTTTTAATAATACAACAACGCGACGTGGACGTTTAAAATGGATTTCTTCAGTAGAAAGAGACACGAAGAAACGATAAAACCGATAAATGAAAATGAGGTCGTTAATTTTCATTCATCATGCGATTAATTGATTTATTGTTTAATGCGACAGACCTAACTGTAAATGTTAAATTATTTAATAAACGCATTTTGTGCCTGAAAAAACAATTGTTTAAATGTTTTCTATCTCTGTTATAAATGCTAATGCATGACACAAATCGGCATAATGTCGCATGGATGCACACGATGGTTTATTACATGTTGGTTTAAGTGTTTATTGGTTCAAATTGAGAGTAAAGTATGAACATTTTAAGGGCTGAAATGTTCTTTTTGACATGGGTCTCAGTTTCAACAAGAAATCATTAGTTTAGTTTATAAAAATCTGAACATGCCATCTCAAACTGGGTGATACGAACCAGCAGTTGGTAATTTAAATAAAAATTAAATTCTCACCTCATCCATGAAGAAGTTCGCTTGTTGCCTCACACCAAATGTACGTTTTTTTCATGCACGTGACCTCGCCTCCTTCACCTGCCTTTTAGCCCCTCGTGTGTTTGTGACGCTTTAAAGCTTTTTAATCTGCGAAACATTTTCATGCTGAGTCACTTTGCTTGGTTGCTGAAGGACGGCTCTAAAAGGACTGTTGTGTGTCATTAAGTGCTGGCTTTGCTCAAACAGTACACTTTGGCATGCTTTTCACATTTTTCAGCTCTGCTTCCAGCTCACGAAACAGAAAACGTCTTCTGTAATAGGCACGCTCACTGTCCTCATTTATTGCCATGTTACTCGTATTCACAAACTAATAACTAGCTGCCAGATTGTTGTTTGTGCATTCCTGAAAAGCATTTCCACATAGTCTTCAAATTGTACCCAGAAAATAGTCACATCTGGTTACGCTGAAAAAAAGAAACAACCTTTGTGCAAAAATACTCACGAAGGTCTTGATTGACTTCCACAA